>NW_028125014.1:0-124194 GCF_965194825.1 Balaenoptera physalus
AAGCACAGGAAAAGCGGCAAAACCTCGACAATGATGCCCTTGGCCAAAAAGGGCGTATGCGTTTTTTCCTGAATATATTCAGGAAAAAACGCATACGCCCTTTTTGGCCAACCAAGCAATCTGGAAAGACAAATCAGCGCTACAAAGAAGTCTCGCTTCCCATCGGTCAAAAGGGCCATGCTGAATAAAGTGTCAAAACCAGAAATGCAGGGCAGGCCATGAGGAAACGGGAGCCTTGCTACGATGATGGGCGGGATGTAAATTGCCAACAGCCACTCTGGAGAAGTGTACGGTGTGTCCTGAAACATCTAAAAAACTCAGCTTAGAGAGCATAGGGCAGTTCCACTCATGGGCGTATAAATTGGGAAAACTAAAAATCAGCAAGACACAGGTACCCCAACGTTTAGGGCTGCTCTTTTGACAAGAACCTCCACTTCGTTACACCTTAAATATCTCAGGAAAGAGAAAAATGGATAAAGAAGTTGTGGTCCTTATGTACAATGGAATATCACTCAGCCATGAAATCAACGTCATAAGGCTAGTAGCAGCATGATGAGTGGATTTAGGTACGACGATTCTAAGTGAAATAAGTCACACAGAAATAGACACTTATCATAAGATATCACTTATAGAGGGAATGTAAAAACCGCTACCCTTGAACTGAATTACAAAACAGAACAGAGTCACACGTTTAGAAAACACCCTATGGCTGCTTAACGGGAAAGGTGAGGTGGGGCGATGCATAAAACAAGGGTTTCAAATTAGCTCAGATACCGTTCCATAAACCCAATATGTAATAGACAAGACCTACTCCTTGCTCAGTGAATTGGACTCAACACCCCCTATTCACGGCCCAAGAATATATCTGACTAGTAAGAATCTTAAAACCTATGTATTGATATCTCTCTGTAAGTGAGTCAAGTGGGTGTAACGTGGCATAAACACAGCAGTGAAAAGCAGCTAAACCCCATTATAAAAATCAATTACTTTTAAAAACCTGTAAAAAAAGACAGTGAAAGAGATAGAAATTCTTACAAAATTCGTTTAGGGGCAGTTATGCTACCTGGATTGACCATATCTAGACCCACAGCTGATTGAGACATAAGGGTGGACACTCTTGGGGCTGAGGGGTTTGGTGAGGTTGGGTGAGGAAACGCAGACCCTTTAAAGTAATACTGCGTGGTACCCATCCCATGGGTCCCAAATCTCCAGGTTCAAGGGCATCTTCCTACATCGAAAACATGCATGAGAAACCCAGAAGATGGCACGCCGTGTGATCGGGAAAGGTTTCTAAAACGCACCTCATTTCTCATGTCCTTGTGCTCGGGTTCGCCATTCCAGCCGCTTTACTAACAATCTCCCTCTTTGGAGAATCAGCACCTTTAACCTCCTGTTCCGTACAGGTTGCAATTTGTCCTGAGGATGAACGGGAAGAGGGGAAAACAATGAGAGACTAGCTCTAGGTGTTGGGACAGGCACAGGTCACTCTATTTTCCCATCAGGAAGAAGAATTAAGCACAGGCTCAGCCTTCCGCCCGGGACCAGAATAGGGCCTGAAGCAATCCTGCGCTTTTGCGGCCAGCTCCCAAGAAAGCGAGTTGAAAAATGGAGCTCAGGGGCACTGCAATTCACAAACCTGCAGACTTATAAATGATCACTCTCGTCCACAAATATATTGAGGGAAGGCAACGAAGAGGATTTGAAAGCAAGGCAGAATTGCAGGAAACAGATTTCAGGAGGGAGATTCGAATCGCCTTTAAAGCACAGGAAAAGCGGCAAAACCTCGACAAGATGCCCTTGGCCAAAAAGGGCGTATGCGTTTTTTCCTGAATATATTCAGGAAAAAACGCATACGCCCTTTTTGGCCAACCAAGCAACCTGGAAAGGCAAATCACCGCTACAAAGAAGTCTCGCTTCCCATCGGTCAAAAGGGCCATGCTGAATAAAGTGTCAAAATCAGAAATGCAGGACAGGCCATGGAGAAACGGGAGCCTTGCTACGCTGATGGGCGGGATGTAAATTGCCAACAGCCACTCTGGAGAAGTGTACGGTGTGTCCTGAAACATCTAAAAAACTCAGCTTAGAGAGCATAGGGCACTTCCACTCATGGGCGTATAAAGTGGGAAAATTAAAAACCAGCAAGACACAGGCACCCCAACATTTAGGGCTGCTCTGGTGACAAGAACCTCCACTTCGTTACACCTTAAATATCCCAGGAAAGAGAAAAATGGATAAAGAAGTTGTGGTCCTTATGTACAATGGAATATCACTCAGCCATGAAATCAACGTCATAAGGCTAATAGCAGCATGATGAGTGGATTTAGGTACTACGATTCTAAGTGAAATAAGTCACACAGAAAAAGACACTTATCATAAGATATCACTTATAGAGGTAATGTAAAAACCGCTATCCTTGAACTGAATTACAAAACAGAACAGAGTCACACGTTTAGAAAACACACTATGGCTGCTTAACGGGAAAGGTGAGGTGGGGTGATGCATAAAGCAAGGGTTTCAAATTAGCTCAGATACCGTTCCATAAACCCAATATGTAATAGACAAGACCTACTCCTTGCTCAGTGAATTGGACTCAACACCCCCTATTCACGGCCCAAG
Organism: Balaenoptera physalus; assembly: GCF_965194825.1. Lineage (NCBI taxonomy): Eukaryota > Metazoa > Chordata > Mammalia > Artiodactyla > Balaenopteridae > Balaenoptera > Balaenoptera physalus. The sequence continues at coordinate 2,617 of NW_028125014.1, forward strand.
AATATATCTGACTAGTAAGAATCTTAAAACCTATGTATTGATATCTCTCTGTAAGTGAGTCAAGTGGGTGTAAAGTGACATAAACACAGCAGTAAAAAGCAGCTAAACCCTATTATAAAAATCAATTACTTTTAAAAACCTGTGAAAAAAAGACAGTGAAAGAGAGAGAAATTCTTACAAAATTCCTTTAGGGGCAGTGATGCTACCTGGATTGACCATATCTAGACCCACAGCTGATTGAGACATAAGGGTGGACACTCTTGGGGCTGAGAGGTTTGCTGAGGTTGGGTGAGGAAACGCAGACCCTTTAAAGTAATACTGCGTGGTACCCATCCCATGGGTCCCAAATCTCCAGGTTCAAGGGCATCTTCCTATATCGAAAACATGCATGAGAAACCAAGAAGATGGTACACCGTGTGATCGAGAAAGGTTTCTAAAACGCACCTCATTTCTCATCTCCTTGTGCTCGGGTCCGCCATTCCAGCCGCTTTACTAGCAACCTCACTCCTTGGAGAATCATCACCTTTAACCTCCTGTTCCGTACAGGTTGCAATTTGTCCTGAGGATGAACGGGAAGAGGGGAAAACAATGAGAGACTAGCTCTAGGTGTTGGGACAGGCACAGGTCACTCTATTTTCCCATCAGGAAGAAGAATTAAGCACAGGCTCAGCCTGCCGCCCGGAACAAGAATAGGGCCTGAAGCAATCCTGCGCTTTTGCGGCCAGCTCCCAAGAAAGCGAGTTGAAAAATGGAGCTCAGGGGCACTGCAATTCACAAACCTGCAGACTTATAAATGATCACTCTCGTCCACAAATATATTGAGGGAAGGCAACGAAGAGGATTTGAAAGCAAGGCAGAATTGCAGGAAACAGATTTCAGGAGGGAGATTCGAATCGCTTTTAAAGCACAGGAAAAGCGGCAAAACCTCGACAAGATGCCCTTGGCCAAAAAGGGCGTATGCGTTTTTTCCTGAATATAATCTGGAAAAAACGCATACGCCCTTTTTGGCCAACCAAGCAACCTGGAAAGGCAAATCAGCGCTACAAAGAAGTCTCGCTTCCCATCGGTCAAAAGGGCCATGCTGAATAAAGTGTCAAAACCAGAAATGCAGGACAGGCCATGGAGAAACGGGAGCCTTGCTACGCTGATGGGCGGGATGTAAATTGCCAACAGCCACTCTGGAGAAGTGTACGGTGTGTCCTGAAACATCTAAAAAACTCAGCTTAGAGAGCATAGGGCACTTCCACTCATGGGCGTATAAAGTGGGAAAATTAAAAACCAGCAAGACACAGGCACCCCAAAGTTTAGGGCTGCTCTGTTGACAAGAACCTCCACTTCGTTACACCTTAAATATCCCAGGAAAGAGAAAAATGGATAAAGAAGTCATGGTCCTTATGTACAATGGAATATCACTCAGCCATGAAATCAACGTCATAAGGCTAGTAGCAGCATGATGAGTGGATTTAGGTACGACGATTCTAAGTGAAATAAATCACACAGAAAAAGACACTTATCATAAGATATCACTTATAGAGGGAATGTAAATACCGCTACCCTTGAACTGAATTACAAAACAGAACAGAGTCACACGTTTAGAAAACACACTATGGCTGCTTAACGGGAAAGGTGAGGTGGGGTGATGCATAAAACAAGGGTTTCAAATTAGCTCAGATACCGTTCCATAAACCCAATATGTAATAGACAAGACCTACTCCTTGCTCAGTGAATTGGACTCAACACCCCCTATTCACGGCCCAAGAATATATCTGACTAGTAAGAATCTTAAAACCTATGTATTGATATCTCTTTGTAAGTGAGTCAAGTGGGTGTAAAGTGGCATAAACACAGCAGTGAAAAGCAGCTAAACCCCATTATAAAAATCAATTACTTTTAAAAACCTGTGAAAAAAAGACAGTGAAAGAGAGAGAAATTCTTACAAAATTCCTTTAGGGGCAGTGATGCTACCTGGATTGACCATATCTAGACCCACAGCTGATTGAGACATAAGGGTGGACACTCTTGGGGCTGAGAGGTTTGCTGAGGTTGGGTGAGGAAACGCAGACCCTTTAAAGTAATACTGCGTGGTACCCATCCCATGGGTCCCAAATCTCCAGGTTCAAGGGCATCTTCCTATATCGAAAACATGCATGAGAAACCCAGAAGATGGTACACCGTGTGATCGAGAAAGGTTTCTAAAACGCACCTCATTTCTCATCTCCTTGTGCTCGGGTCCGCCATTCCAGCCGCTTTACTAGCAACCTCACTCCTTGGAGAATCATCACCTTTAACCTCCTGTTCTGTACAGGTTGCAATTTGTCCTGAGGATGAACGGGAAGAGGGGAAAACAATGAGAGACTAGCTCTAGGTGTTGGGACAGGCACAGGTCACTCTATTTTCTCATCAGGAAGAAGAATTAAGCACAGGCTCAGCCTGCCGCCCGGAACAAGAATAGGGCCTGAAGCAATCCTGCGCTTTTGCGGCCAGCTCCCAAGAAAGCGAGTTGAAAAATGGAGCTCAGGGGCACTGCAATTCACAAACCTGCAGACTTATAAATGATCACTCTCGTCCACAAATATATTGAGGGAAGGCAACGAAGAGGATTTGAAAGCAAGGCAGAATTGCAGGAAACAGATTTCAGGAGGGAGATTCGAATCGCTTTTAAAGCACAGGAAAAGCGGCAAAACCTCGACAAGATGCCCTTGGCCAAAAAGGGCGTATGCGTTTTTTCCTGAATATAATCTGGAAAAAACGCATACGCCCTTTTTGGCCAACCAAGCAACCTGGAAAGGCAAATCAGCGCTACAAAGAAGTCTCGCTTCCCATCGGTCAAAAGGGCCATGCTGAATAAAGTGTCAAAACCAGAAATGCAGGACAGGCCATGGAGAAACGGGAGCCTTGCTACGCTGATGGGCGGGATGTAAATTGCCAACAGCCACTCTGGAGAAGTGTACGGTGTGTCCTGAAACATCTAAAAAACTCAGCTTAGAGAGCATAGGGCACTTCCACTCATGGGCGTATAAAGTGGGAAAATTAAAAACCAGCAAGACACCGGCACCCCAAAGTTTAGGGCTGCTCTTTTGACAAGAACCTCCACTTCGTTACACCTTAAATATCCCAGGAAAGAGAAAAATGGATAAAGAAGTCATGGTCCTTATGTACAATGGAATATCACTCAGCCATGAAATCAACGTCATAAGGCTAGTAGCAGCATGATGAGTGGATTTAGGTACGACGATTCTAAGTGAAATAAATCACACAGAAAAAGACACTTATCATAAGATATCACTTATAGAGGGAATGTAAATACCGCTACCCTTGAACTGAATTACAAAACAGAACAGAGTCACACGTTTAGAAAACACACTATGGCTGCTTAACGGGAAAGGTGAGGTGGGGTGATGCATAAAACAAGGGTTTCAAATTAGCTCAGATACCGTTCCATAAACCCAATATGTAATAGACAAGACCTACTCCTTGCTCAGTGAATTGGACTCAACACCCCCTATTCACGGCCCAAGAATATATCTGACTAGTAAGAATCTTAAAACCTATGTATTGATATCTCTTTGTAAGTGAGTCAAGTGGGTGTAAAGTGGCATAAACACAGCAGTGAAAAGCAGCTAAACCCCATTATAAAAATCAATTACTTTTAAAAACCTGTGAAAAAAAGACAGTGAAAGAGAGAGAAATTCTTACAAAATTCGTTTAGGGGCAGTTATGCTACCTGGATTGACCATATCTAGACCTACAGCTGATTGAGACATAAGGGTGGACACTCTTGGGGCTGAGAGGTTTGGTGAGGTTGGGTGAGCAAACGCAGATCCTTTAAAGTAATACTGCGTGGTACCCATCCCATGGGTCCCAAATCTCAAGGTTCAAGGGCATCTTCCTACATCGAAAATAAACATGAGAAACCCAGAAGATGGTACACTGTGTGATCGGGAAAGGTTTCTAAAACGCACCTCATTTCTCATGTCCTTGTGCTTGGGTTCGCCATTCCAGCCGCTTTACTAACAATCTCTCTCCTTGGAGAATCAGCACCTTTAACCTCCTGTTCCGTACAGGTTGCAATTTGTCCTGAGGATGAACGGGAAGAGGGGAAAACAATGAGAGACTAGCTCTAGGTGTTGGGACAGGCACAGGTCACTCTATTTTCCCATCAGGAAGAAGAATTAAGCACAGGCTCAGCCTGCCGCCCGGGACCAGAATAGGGCCTGAAGCAATCCTGCGCTTTTGCGGCCTGCTCCCAAGAAAGCGAGTTGAAAAATGGAGTTCAGGGGCACTGCAATTCACAAACCTGCAGACTTCTAAATGATCACTCTCGTCCACAAATATATTGAGGGAAGGCAACGAAGAGGATTTGAAAGCAAGGCAGAATTGCAGGAAACAGATTTCAGGAGGGAGATTCGAATTGCCTTTAAAGCACAGGATAAGCGGCAAAACCTCGACAATGATGCCCTTGGCCAAAAAGGGCGTATGCGTTTTTTCCTGAATATATTCAGGAAAAAACGCATACGCCCTTTTTGGCCAACCAAGCAACCTGGAAAGGCAAATCAGCGCTACAAAGAAGTCTCGCTTCCCATCGGTCAAAAGGGCCATGCTGAATAAAGTGTCAAAACCAGAAATGCAGGGCAGGCCATGAGGAAACGGGAGCCTTGCTACGCTGATGGGCGGGATGTAAATTGCCAACAGCCACTCTGGAGAAGTGTACGGTGTGTGCTGAAACATCTAAAAAACTCAGCTTAGAGAGCATAGGGCACTTCCACTCATGGGCGTATAAAGTGGGAAAATTAAAAACCAGCAAGACACAGGCACCCCAAAGTTTAGGGCTGCTCTGTTGACAAGAACCTCCACTTCGTTACACCTTAAATATCCCAGGAAAGAGAAAAATGGATAAAGAAGTTGTGGTCCTTATGTACAATGGAATATCACTCAGCCATGAAATCAACGTCATAAGGCTAGTAGCAGCATGATGAGTGGATTTAGGTACTACGATTCTAAGTGAAATAAATCACACAGAAAAAGACACTTATCATAAGATATCACTTATAGAGGGAATGTAAAAACCGCTACCCTTGAACTGAATTACAAAACAGAACAGAGTCACACGTTTAGAAAACACACTATGGCTGCTTAACGGGAAAGGTGAGGTGGGGTGATGCATAAAACAAGGGTTTCAAATTAGCTCAGATACCGTTCCATAAACCCAATATGTAATAGACAAGACCTACTCCTTGCTCAGTGAATTGGACTCAACACCCCCTATTCACGGCCCAAGAATATATCTGACTAGTAAGAATCTTAAAACCTATGTATTCATATCTCTTTGTAAGTGAGTCAAGTGGGTGTAAAGTGGCATAAACACAGCAGTGAAAAGCAGCTAAACCCCATTATAAAAATCAATTACTTTTAAAAACCTGTGAAAAAAAGACAGTGAAAGAGAGAGAAATTCTTACAAAATTCGTTTAGGGGCAGTTATGCTACCTGGATTGACCATATCTAGACCCACAGCTGATTGAGACATAAGGTTGGACACTCTTGGGGCTGAGAGGTTTGGTGAGGTTGGGTGAGGAAACGCAGACCCTTTAAAGTAATACTGCCTGGTACCCATCCCATGGGTCCCAAATCTCCAGGTTCAAGGGCATCTTCCTCCATCGAAAACATGCATGAGAAACCCAGAAGATGGTACACCGTGTGATCGGGAAAGGTTTCTAAAACACACCTCATTTCTCATCTCCTTGTGCTCGGGTTCGCCATTCCAGCCGCTTTACTAACAATCTCCCTCCTTGGAGAATCAGCACCTTTAACCTCCTGTTCCGTACAGGTTGCAATTTGTCCTGAGGATGAACGGGAAGAGGGGAAAACAATGAGAGACTAGCTCTAGGTGTTGGGACAGGCACAGGTCACTCTATTTTCCCATCAGGAAGAAGAATTAACCACAGGCTCAGCCTGCCGCCAGGGACCAGAATAGGGCCTGAAGCAATCCTGCGCTTTTGCGGCCAGCTCCCAAGAAAGCGAGTTGAAAAATGGAGCTCAGGGGCACTGCAATTCACAAACCTGCAGACTTATAAATGATCACTCTCGTCCACAAATATATTGAGGGAAGGCAACGAACAGGATTTGAAAGCAAGGCAGAATTGCAGGAAACAGATTTCAGGAGGGAGATTCGAATCGCCTTTAAAGCCCAGGAAAAGCGGCAAAACCCCGACAATGATGCCCTTGGCCAAAAAGGGCGTATGCGTTTTTTCCTGAATATAATCAGGAAAAAACGCATACGCCCTTTTTGGCCAACCAAGCAACCTGGAAAGGCAAATCAGCGCTACAAAGAAGTCTCGCTTCCCATCGGTCAAAAGGGCCATGCTGAATAAAGTGTCAAAACCAGAAATGCAGGGCAGGCCATGGAGAAACGGGAGGCTTGCTACGCTGATGGGAGGGATGTAAATTGCCAACAGCCACTCTGGAGAAGTGTACGGTGTGTCCTGAAACATCTAAAAAACTCAGCTTAGAGAGCATAGGGCAGTTCCACTCATGGGCGTATAAATTGGGAAAACTAAAAATCAGCAAGACACAGGTACCCCAACGTTTAGGGCTGCTCTTTTGACAAGAACCTCCACTTCGTTACACCTTAAATATCTCAGGAAAGAGAAAAATGGATAAAGAAGTTGTGGTCCTTATGTACAATGGAATATCACTCAGCCATGAAATCAACGTCATAAGGCTAGTAGCAGCATGATGAGTGGATTTAGGTACGACGATTCTAAATGAAATAAGTCACACAGAAAAAGACACTTATCATAAGATATCACTTATAGAGGGAATGTAAAAACCGCTACCCTTGAACTGAATTACAAAACAGAACAGAGTCACACGTTTAGAAAACACACTATGGCTGCTTAACGGGAAAGGTGAGGTGGGGTGATGCATAAAGCAAGGGTTTCAAATTAGCTCAGATACCGTTCCATAAACCCAATATGTGATAGACAAGACCTACTCCTTGCTCAGTGAATTGGACTCAACACCCCCTATTCACGGCCCAAGAATATATCTCACTAGTAAGAATCTTAAAACCTATGTATTGATATCTCTCTGTAAGTGAGTCAAGTGGGTGTAAAGTGACATAAACACAGCAGTAAAAAGCAGCTAAACCCCATTATAAAAATCAATTACTTTTAAAAACCTGTGAAAAAAAGACAGTGAAAGAGAGAGAAATTCTTACAAAATTCGTTTAGGGGCAGTTATGCTACCTGGATTGACCATATCTAGACCCACAGCTGATTGAGACATAAGGGTGGACACTCTTGGGGCTGAGAGGTTTGCTGAGGTTGGGTGAGGAAACGCAGACCCTTTAAAGTAATATTGCCTGGTACCCATCCCATGGGTCCCAAATCTCCAGGTTCAAGGGCATCTTCCTACATCGAAAACATGCATGACAAACCCAGAAGATGGCACACTGTGTGATCGGGAAAGGTTTCTAAAACGCACCTCATTTCTCATCTCCTTGTGCTCGAATTCGGCATTCCAGCTGCTTTACTAGCAGTCTCCCTCATTGGAGAATCAGCACCTTTAACCTCCTGTTCCGTACAGGTTGCAATTTGTCCTGAGGATGAACGGGAAGAGGGGAAAACAATGAGAGACTAGCTCTAGGTGTTGGGACAGGCACAGGTCACTCTATTTTCCCATCAGGAAGAAGAATTAAGCACAGGCTCAGCCTGCCGCCCGGGACCAGAATAGGGCCTGAAGCAATCCTGCGCTTTTGCGGCCAGCTCCCAAGAAAGCGAGTTGAAAAATGGAGCTCAGGGGCACTGCAATTCACAAACCTGCAGACTTATAAATGATCACTCTCGTCCACAAATATATTGAGGGAAGGCAACGAAGAGTATTTGAAAGCAAGGCAGAATTGCAGGAAACAGATTTCAGGAGGGAGATTCGAATCGCCTTTAAAGCACAGGAAAAGCGGCAAAACCTCGACAAGATGCCCTTGGCCAAAAAGGGCGTATGCGTTTTTTCCTGAATATATACAGGAAAAAACGCATACGCCCTTTTTGGCCAACCAAGCAACCTTGAAAGGCAAATCAGCGCTACAAAGAAGTCTCGCTTCCCATCAGTCAAAAGGGCCATGCTGAATAAAGTGTCAAAATCAGAAATGCAGGACAGGCCATGGAGAAACGGGAGCCTTGCTACGCTGATGGGCGGGATGTAAATTGCCAACAGCCACTCTGGAGAAGTGTACGGTGTGTCCTGAAACATCTAAAAAACTCAGCTTAGAGAGCATAGGGCACTTCCACGCATGGGCGTATAAAGTGGGAATATTAAAAACCAGCAAGACATAGGCACCCCAACATTTAGGGCTGCTCTGTTGACAAGAACCTCCACTTCGTTACACCTTAAATATCCCAGGAAAGAGAAAAATGGATAAAGAAGTTGTGGTCCTTATGTACAATGGAATATCACTCAGCCATGAAATCAACGTCATAAGGCTAATAGCAGCATGATGAGTGGATTTAGGTACTACGATTCTAAGTGAAATAAGTCACACAGAAAAAGACACTTATCATAAGATATCACTTATAGAGGGAATGTAAAAACCGCTACCTTAGAACTGAATTACAAAACAGAACAGAGTCACACGTTTAGAAAACACACTATGGCTGCTTAACGGGAAAGGTGAGGTGGGGTGATGCATAAAGCAAGGGTTTCAAATTAGCTCAGATACCGTTCCATAAACCCAATATGTAATAGACAAGACCTACTCCTTGCTCAGTGAATTGGACTCAACACCCCCTATTCACAGCCCAAGAATATATCTGACTAGTAAGAATCTTAAAACCTATGTATTGATATCTCTCTGTAAGTGAGTCAAGTGGGTGTAAAGTGACATAAACACAGCAGTAAAAAGCAGCTAAACCCCATTATAAAAATCAATTACTTTTAAAAACCTGTGAAAAAAAGACAGTGAAAGAGAGAGAAATTCTTACAAAATTCGTTTAGGGGCAGTGATGCTACCTGGATTGACCATATCTAGACCCACAGCTGATTGAGACATAAGGGTGGACACTCTTGGGGCTGAGAGGTTTGGTGAGGTTGGGTGAGGAAACGCAGACCCTTTAAAGTAATACTGCGTGGTACCCATCCCATGGGTCCCAAATCTCCAGGTTCAAGGGCATCTTCCTATATCGAAAACATGCATGAGAAACCCAGAAGATGGTACACCGTGTGATCGAGAAAGGTTTCTAAAACGCACCTCATTTCTCATCTCCTTGTGCTCGGGTCCGCCATTCCAGCCGCTTTACTAGCAACCTCACTCCTTGGAGAATCATCACCTTTAACCTCCTGTTCCGTACAGGTTGCAATTTGTCCTGAGGATGAACGGGAAGAGGGGAAAACAATGAGAGACTAGCTCTAGGTGTTGGGACAGGCACAGGTCACTCTATTTTCCCATCAGGAAGAAGAATTAAGCACAGGCTCAGCCTGCCGCCCGGAACCAGAATAGGGCCTGAAGCAATCCTGCGCTTTTGCGGCCAGCTCCCAAGAAAGCGAGTTGAAAAATGGAGCTCAGGGGCACTGCAATTCACAAACCTGCAGACTTATAAATGATCACTCTCGTCCACAAATATATTGAGGGAAGGCAACGAAGAGGATTTGAAAGCAAGGCAGAATTGCAGGAAACAGATTTCAGGAGGGAGATTCGAATCGCTTTTAAAGCACAGGAAAAGCGGCAAAACCTCGACAAGATGCCCTTGGCCAAAAAGGGCGTATGCGTTTTTTCCTGAATATAATCAGGAAAAAACCATTACGCCCTTTTTGGCCAACCAAGCAACCTGGAAAGGCAAATCAGCGCTACAAAGAAGTCTCGCTTCCCATCGGTCAAAAGGGCCATGCTGAATAAAGTGTCAAAACCAGAAATGCAGGACAGGCCATGGAGAAACGGGAGGCTTGCTACGCTGATGGGCGGGATGTAAATTGCCAACAGCCACTCTGGAGAAGTGTACGGTGTGTCCTGAAACATCTAAAAAACTCAGCTTAGAGAGCATAGGGCACTTCCACTCATGGGCGTATAAAGTGGGAAAATTAACAACCAGCAAGACACAGGCACCCCAAAGTTTAGGGCTGCTCTGTTGACAAGAACCTCCACTTCGTTACACCTTAAATATCCCAGGAAAGAGAAAAATGGATAAAGAAGTCGTGGTCCTTATGTACAATGGAATATCACTCAGCCATGAAATCAACGTCATAAGGCTAGTAGCAGCATGATGAGTGGATTTAGGTACGACGATTCTAAGTGAAATAAATCACACAGAAAAAGACACTTATCATAAGATATCACTTATAGAGGGAATGTAAATACCGCTACCCTTGAACTGAATTACAAAACAGAACAGAGTCACACGTTTAGAAAACACACTATGGCTGCTTAACGGGAAAGGTGAGGTGGGGTGATGCATAAAACAAGGGTTTCAAATTAGCTCAGATACCGTTCCATAAACCCAATATGTAATAGACAAGACCTACTCCTTGCTCAGTGAATTGGACTCAACACCCCCTATTCACGGCCCATGAATATATCTGACTAGTAAGAATCTTAAAACCTATGTATTGATATCTCTTTGTAAGTGAGTCAAGTGGGTGTAAAGTGGCATAAACACAGCAGTGAAAAGCAGCTAAACCCCATTATAAAAATCAATTACTTTTAAAAACCTGTGAAAAAAAGACAGTGAAAGAGAGAGAAATTCTTACAAAATTCGTTTAGGGGCATTTATGCTACCTGGATTGACCATATCTAGACCCACAGCTGATTGAGACATAAGGGTGGACACTCTTGGGGCTGAGAGGTTTGGTGAGGTTGGGTGAGCAAACGCAGATCCTTTAAAGTAATACTGCGTGGTACCCATCCCATGGGTCCCAAATCTCCAGGTTCAAGGGCATCTTCCTACATCGAAAATAAGCATGAGAAACCCAGAAGATGGTACACTGTGTGATCGGGAAAGGTTTCTAAAACGCACCTCATTTCTCATGTCCTTGTGCTCGGGTTCGCCATTCCAGCCGCTTTACTAACAATCTCTCTCCTTGGAGAATCAGCACCTTTAACCTCCTGTTCCATACAGGTTGCAATTTGTCCTGAGGATGAACGGGAAGAGGGGAAAACAATGAGAGACTAGCTCTAGGTGTTGGGACAGGCACAGGTCACTCTATTTTCCCATCAGGAAGAAGAATTAAGCACAGGCTCAGCCTGCCGCCCGGGACCAGAATAGGGCCTGAAGCAATCCTGCGCTTTTGCGGCCAGCTCCCAAGAAAGTGAGTTGAAAAATGGAGCTCAGGGGCACTGCAATTCACAAACCTGCAGACTTATAAATGATCACTCTCGTCCACAAATATATTGAGGGAAGGCAACGAAGAGGATTTGAAAGCAAGGCAGAATTGCAGGAAACAGATTTCAGGAGGGAGATTCGAATCGCCTTTAAAGCACAGGAAAAGCGGCAAAACCTCGACAATGATGCCCTTGGCCAAAAAGGGCGTATGCGTTTTTTCCTGAATATATTCAGGAAAAAACGCATACGCCCTTTTTGGCCAACCAAGCAACCTGGAAAGGCAAATCAGCGCTACAAAGAAGTCTCGCTTCCCATCGGTCAAAAGGGCCATGCTGAATAAAGTGTCTAAACCAGAAATGCAGGACAGTCCATGGAGAAACGGGAGCCTTGCTACGCTGATGGGCGGGATGTAAATTGCCAACAGCCACTCTGGAGTATGTACGGTGTGTCCTGAAACATCTAAAAAACTCAGCTTAGAGAGCATAGGGCACTTCCACTCATGGGCGTATAAAGTGGGAAAATTAAAAACCAGCAAGACACAGGCACCCCAAAGTTTAGGGCTGCTCTGTTGACAAGAACCTCCAACTTCGTTACACCTTAAATATCCCAGGAAAGAGAAAAATGGATAAAGATGTTGTGGTCCTTATGTACAATGGAATATCACTCAGCCATGAAATCAACGTCATAATGCTAGTAGCAGCATGATGAGTGGATTGAGGTACGACGATTCTAAGTGAAATAAGTCACACAGAAAAAGACACTTATCATAAGATATCACTTATAGAGGGAATGTAAAAACCGCTACCCTTGAACTGAATTACAAAACAGAACAGAGTCACACGTTTAGAAAACACACTATGGCTGCTTAACGGGAAAGGTGAGGTGGGGTGATGCATAAAACAAGGGTTTCAAATTAGCTCAGATACCGTTCCATAAACCCAATATGTACTAGAGAAGACCTACTCCTTGCTCAGTGAATTGGACTCAAAACCCCCTATTCACGGCCCAAGAATATATCTGACTAGTAAGAATCTTAAAACCTATGTATTGCTATCTCTCTGTAAGTGAGTCAAGTGGGTGTAAAGTGACATAAACACAGCAGTGAAAAGCAGCTAAACCCCATTATAAAAATCAATTACTTTTAAAAACCTGTGAAAAAAAGACAGTGAAAGAGAGGGAAATTCTTACAAAATTCATTTAGGGGCAGTTATGCTACATGGATTGACCATATCTAGACCCACAGCTGATTGAGACATAAGGGTGGACACTCTTGGGGCTGAGAGGTTTGGTGAGGTTGGGTGAGGAAACGCAGACCCTTTAAAGTAATACTGCGTGGTACCCATCCCATGGGTTCCAAATCTCCAGGTTCAAGGGCATCTTCCTACATCGAAAACATGCATGAGAAACCCAGAAGATGGTACACCGTGTGATCGAGAAAGGTTTCTAAAACGCACCTCATTTCTCATCTCCTTGTGCTCGGGTTCGCCATTCCAGCTGCTTTACTAGCAACCTCCCTCCTTGGAGAATCAGCACCTTTAACCTCCTGTTCCGTACAGGTTGCAATTTGTCCTGAGGATGAACGGGAAGAGGGGAAAACAATGAGAGACTAGCTCTAGGTGTTGGGACAGGCACAGGTCACTCTATTTTCCCATCAGGAAGAAGAATTAAGCACAGGCTCAGCCTGCCGCCCGGGACCAGAATAGGGCCTGAAGCAATCCTGCGCTTTTGCGGCCAGCTCCCAAGAAAGCGAGTTGAAAAATGGAGCTCAGGGGCACTGCAATTCACAAACCTGCAGACTTATAAATGATCACTCTCGTCCACAAATATATTGAGGGAAGGCAACGAAGAGGATTTGAAAGCAAGGCAGAATTGCAGGAAAAAGATTTCAGGAGGGAGATTCGAATCGCCTTTAAAGCACAGGAAAAGCGGCAAAACCTCGTCAATGACGCCCTTTTTGGCCAACCAAGCAACCTGGAAAGGCAAATCAGCGCTACAAAGAAGTCTCGCTTCCCATCGGTCAAAAGGGCCATGCTGAATAAAGTGTCAAAACCAGAAATGCAGGACAGGCCATGGAGAAACGGGAGCCTTGCTACGCTGATGGGCGGGATGTAAATTGCCAACAGCCACTCTGGAGTATGTACGGTGTGTCCTGAAACATCTAAAAAACTCAGCTTAGAGAGCATAGGGCACTTCCACTCATGGGCGTATAAAGTGGGAAAATTAAAAACCAGCAAGACACAGGCACCCCAAAGTTTAGGGCTGCTCTGTTGACAAGAACCTCCAACTTCGTTACACCTTAAATATCCCAGGAAAGAGAAAAATGGATAAAGATGTTGTGGTCCTTATGTACAATGGAATATCACTCAGCCATGAAATCAACGTGATAATGCTATTAGCAGCATGATGAGTGGATTGAGGTACGACGATTCTAAGTGAAATAAGTCACACAGAAAAAGACACTTACCATAAGATATCACTTATAGAGGGAATGTAAAAACCGCTACCCTTGAACTGAATTACAAAACAGAACAGAGTCACACGTTTAGAAAACACACTATGGCTGCTTAACGGGAAAGGTGAGGTGGCGTGATGCATAAAACAAGGGTTTCAAATTAGCTCGGATACCGTTCCATAAACCCAATATGTACTAGAGAAGACCTACTCCTTGCTCAGTGAATTGGACTCAAAACCCCCTATTCACGGCCCAAGAATATATCTCACTAGTAAGAATCTTAAAACCTATGTATTGATATCTCTCTGTAAGTGAGTCAAGTGGGTGTAAAGTGACATAAACACAGCAGTAAAAAGCAGCTAAACCCCATTATAAAAATCAATTACTTTTAAAAACCTGTGAAAAAAAGACAGTGAAAGAGAGAGAAATTCTTACAAAATTCGTTTAGGGGCAGTTATGCTACCTGGATTGACCATATCTAGACCCACAGCTGATTGAGACATAAGGGTGGACACTCTTGGGGCTGAGAGGTTTGCTGAGGTTGGGTGAGGAAACGCAGACCCTTTAAAGTAATATTGCCTGGTACCCATCCCATGGGTCCCAAATCTCCAGGTTCAAGGGCATCTTCCTACATCGAAAACATGCATGACAAACCCAGAAGATGGCACACTGTGTGATCGGGAAAGGTTTCTAAAACGCACCTCATTTCTCATCTCCTTGTGCTCGAATTCGGCATTCCAGCTGCTTTACTAGCAGTCTCCCTCATTGGAGAATCAGCACCTTTAACCTCCTGTTCCGTACAGGTTGCAATTTGTCCTGAGGATGAACGGGAAGAGGGGAAAACAATGAGAGACTAGCTCTAGGTGTTGGGACAGGCACAGGTCACTCTATTTTCCCATCAGGAAGAAGAATTAAGCACAGGCTCAGCCTGCCGCCCGGGACCAGAATAGGGCCTGAAGCAATCCTGCGCTTTTGCGGCCAGCTCCCAAGAAAGCGAGTTGAAAAATGGAGCTCAGGGGCACTGCAATTCACAAACCTGCAGACTTATAAATGATCACTCTCGTCCACAAATATATTGAGGGAAGGCAACGAAGAGTATTTGAAAGCAAGGCAGAATTGCAGGAAACAGATTTCAGGAGGGAGATTCGAATCGCCTTTAAAGCACAGGAAAAGCGGCAAAACCTCGACAAGATGCCCTTGGCCAAAAAGGGCGTATGCGTTTTTTCCTGAATATATACAGGAAAAAACGCATACGCCCTTTTTGGCCAACCAAGCAACCTTGAAAGGCAAATCAGCGCTACAAAGAAGTCTCGCTTCCCATCAGTCAAAAGGGCCATGCTGAATAAAGTGTCAAAATCAGAAATGCAGGACAGGCCATGGAGAAACGGGAGCCTTGCTACGCTGATGGGCGGGATGTAAATTGCCAACAGCCACTCTGGAGAAGTGTACGGTGTGTCCTGAAACATCTAAAAAACTCAGCTTAGAGAGCATAGGGCACTTCCACGCATGGGCGTATAAAGTGGGAATATTAAAAACCAGCAAGACATAGGCACCCCAACATTTAGGGCTGCTCTGTTGACAAGAACCTCCACTTCGTTACACCTTAAATATCCCAGGAAAGAGAAAAATGGATAAAGAAGTTGTGGTCCTTATGTACAATGGAATATCACTCAGCCATGAAATCAACGTCATAAGGCTAATAGCAGCATGATGAGTGGATTTAGGTACTACGATTCTAAGTGAAATAAGTCACACAGAAAAAGACACTTATCATAAGATATCACTTATAGAGGGAATGTAAAAACCGCTACCTTAGAACTGAATTACAAAACAGAACAGAGTCACACGTTTAGAAAACACACTATGGCTGCTTAACGGGAAAGGTGAGGTGGGGTGATGCATAAAGCAAGGGTTTCAAATTAGCTCAGATACCGTTCCATAAACCCAATATGTAATAGACAAGACCTACTCCTTGCTCAGTGAATTGGACTCAACACCCCCTATTCACAGCCCAAGAATATATCTGACTAGTAAGAATCTTAAAACCTATGTATTGATATCTCTCTGTAAGTGAGTCAAGTGGGTGTAAAGTGACATAAACACAGCAGTAAAAAGCAGCTAAACCCCATTATAAAAATCAATTACTTTTAAAAACCTGTGAAAAAAAGACAGTGAAAGAGAGAGAAATTCTTACAAAATTCGTTTAGGGGCAGTGATGCTACCTGGATTGACCATATCTAGACCCACAGCTGATTGAGACATAAGGGTGGACACTCTTGGGGCTGAGAGGTTTGGTGAGGTTGGGTGAGGAAACGCAGACCCTTTAAAGTAATACTGCGTGGTACCCATCCCATGGGTCCCAAATCTCCAGGTTCAAGGGCATCTTCCTATATCGAAAACATGCATGAGAAACCCAGAAGATGGTACACCGTGTGATCGAGAAAGGTTTCTAAAACGCACCTCATTTCTCATCTCCTTGTGCTCGGGTCCGCCATTCCAGCCGCTTTACTAGCAACCTCACTCCTTGGAGAATCATCACCTTTAACCTCCTGTTCCGTACAGGTTGCAATTTGTCCTGAGGATGAACGGGAAGAGGGGAAAACAATGAGAGACTAGCTCTAGGTGTTGGGACAGGCACAGGTCACTCTATTTTCCCATCAGGAAGAAGAATTAAGCACAGGCTCAGCCTGCCGCCCGGAACCAGAATAGGGCCTGAAGCAATCCTGCGCTTTTGCGGCCAGCTCCCAAGAAAGCGAGTTGAAAAATGGAGCTCAGGGGCACTGCAATTCACAAACCTGCAGACTTATAAATGATCACTCTCGTCCACAAATATATTGAGGGAAGGCAACGAAGAGGATTTGAAAGCAAGGCAGAATTGCAGGAAACAGATTTCAGGAGGGAGATTCGAATCGCTTTTAAAGCACAGGAAAAGCGGCAAAACCTCGACAAGATGCCCTTGGCCAAAAAGGGCGTATGCGTTTTTTCCTGAATATAATCAGGAAAAAACCATTACGCCCTTTTTGGCCAACCAAGCAACCTGGAAAGGCAAATCAGCGCTACAAAGAAGTCTCGCTTCCCATCGGTCAAAAGGGCCATGCTGAATAAAGTGTCAAAACCAGAAATGCAGGACAGGCCATGGAGAAACGGGAGGCTTGCTACGCTGATGGGCGGGATGTAAATTGCCAACAGCCACTCTGGAGAAGTGTACGGTGTGTCCTGAAACATCTAAAAAACTCAGCTTAGAGAGCATAGGGCACTTCCACTCATGGGCGTATAAAGTGGGAAAATTAACAACCAGCAAGACACAGGCACCCCAAAGTTTAGGGCTGCTCTGTTGACAAGAACCTCCACTTCGTTACACCTTAAATATCCCAGGAAAGAGAAAAATGGATAAAGAAGTCGTGGTCCTTATGTACAATGGAATATCACTCAGCCATGAAATCAACGTCATAAGGCTAGTAGCAGCATGATGAGTGGATTTAGGTACGACGATTCTAAGTGAAATAAATCACACAGAAAAAGACACTTATCATAAGATATCACTTATAGAGGGAATGTAAATACCGCTACCCTTGAACTGAATTACAAAACAGAACAGAGTCACACGTTTAGAAAACACACTATGGCTGCTTAACGGGAAAGGTGAGGTGGGGTGATGCATAAAACAAGGGTTTCAAATTAGCTCAGATACCGTTCCATAAACCCAATATGTAATAGACAAGACCTACTCCTTGCTCAGTGAATTGGACTCAACACCCCCTATTCACGGCCCATGAATATATCTGACTAGTAAGAATCTTAAAACCTATGTATTGATATCTCTTTGTAAGTGAGTCAAGTGGGTGTAAAGTGGCATAAACACAGCAGTGAAAAGCAGCTAAACCCCATTATAAAAATCAATTACTTTTAAAAACCTGTGAAAAAAAGACAGTGAAAGAGAGAGAAATTCTTACAAAATTCGTTTAGGGGCATTTATGCTACCTGGATTGACCATATCTAGACCCACAGCTGATTGAGACATAAGGGTGGACACTCTTGGGGCTGAGAGGTTTGGTGAGGTTGGGTGAGCAAACGCAGATCCTTTAAAGTAATACTGCGTGGTACCCATCCCATGGGTCCCAAATCTCCAGGTTCAAGGGCATCTTCCTACATCGAAAATAAGCATGAGAAACCCAGAAGATGGTACACTGTGTGATCGGGAAAGGTTTCTAAAACGCACCTCATTTCTCATGTCCTTGTGCTCGGGTTCGCCATTCCAGCCGCTTTACTAACAATCTCTCTCCTTGGAGAATCAGCACCTTTAACCTCCTGTTCCATACAGGTTGCAATTTGTCCTGAGGATGAACGGGAAGAGGGGAAAACAATGAGAGACTAGCTCTAGGTGTTGGGACAGGCACAGGTCACTCTATTTTCCCATCAGGAAGAAGAATTAAGCACAGGCTCAGCCTGCCGCCCGGGACCAGAATAGGGCCTGAAGCAATCCTGCGCTTTTGCGGCCAGCTCCCAAGAAAGTGAGTTGAAAAATGGAGCTCAGGGGCACTGCAATTCACAAACCTGCAGACTTATAAATGATCACTCTCGTCCACAAATATATTGAGGGAAGGCAACGAAGAGGATTTGAAAGCAAGGCAGAATTGCAGGAAACAGATTTCAGGAGGGAGATTCGAATCGCCTTTAAAGCACAGGAAAAGCGGCAAAACCTCGACAATGATGCCCTTGGCCAAAAAGGGCGTATGCGTTTTTTCCTGAATATATTCAGGAAAAAACGCATACGCCCTTTTTGGCCAACCAAGCAACCTGGAAAGGCAAATCAGCGCTACAAAGAAGTCTCGCTTCCCATCGGTCAAAAGGGCCATGCTGAATAAAGTGTCTAAACCAGAAATGCAGGACAGTCCATGGAGAAACGGGAGCCTTGCTACGCTGATGGGCGGGATGTAAATTGCCAACAGCCACTCTGGAGTATGTACGGTGTGTCCTGAAACATCTAAAAAACTCAGCTTAGAGAGCATAGGGCACTTCCACTCATGGGCGTATAAAGTGGGAAAATTAAAAACCAGCAAGACACAGGCACCCCAAAGTTTAGGGCTGCTCTGTTGACAAGAACCTCCAACTTCGTTACACCTTAAATATCCCAGGAAAGAGAAAAATGGATAAAGATGTTGTGGTCCTTATGTACAATGGAATATCACTCAGCCATGAAATCAACGTCATAATGCTAGTAGCAGCATGATGAGTGGATTGAGGTACGACGATTCTAAGTGAAATAAGTCACACAGAAAAAGACACTTATCATAAGATATCACTTATAGAGGGAATGTAAAAACCGCTACCCTTGAACTGAATTACAAAACAGAACAGAGTCACACGTTTAGAAAACACACTATGGCTGCTTAACGGGAAAGGTGAGGTGGGGTGATGCATAAAACAAGGGTTTCAAATTAGCTCAGATACCGTTCCATAAACCCAATATGTACTAGAGAAGACCTACTCCTTGCTCAGTGAATTGGACTCAAAACCCCCTATTCACGGCCCAAGAATATATCTGACTAGTAAGAATCTTAAAACCTATGTATTGCTATCTCTCTGTAAGTGAGTCAAGTGGGTGTAAAGTGACATAAACACAGCAGTGAAAAGCAGCTAAACCCCATTATAAAAATCAATTACTTTTAAAAACCTGTGAAAAAAAGACAGTGAAAGAGAGGGAAATTCTTACAAAATTCATTTAGGGGCAGTTATGCTACATGGATTGACCATATCTAGACCCACAGCTGATTGAGACATAAGGGTGGACACTCTTGGGGCTGAGAGGTTTGGTGAGGTTGGGTGAGGAAACGCAGACCCTTTAAAGTAATACTGCGTGGTACCCATCCCATGGGTTCCAAATCTCCAGGTTCAAGGGCATCTTCCTACATCGAAAACATGCATGAGAAACCCAGAAGATGGTACACCGTGTGATCGAGAAAGGTTTCTAAAACGCACCTCATTTCTCATCTCCTTGTGCTCGGGTTCGCCATTCCAGCTGCTTTACTAGCAACCTCCCTCCTTGGAGAATCAGCACCTTTAACCTCCTGTTCCGTACAGGTTGCAATTTGTCCTGAGGATGAACGGGAAGAGGGGAAAACAATGAGAGACTAGCTCTAGGTGTTGGGACAGGCACAGGTCACTCTATTTTCCCATCAGGAAGAAGAATTAAGCACAGGCTCAGCCTGCCGCCCGGGACCAGAATAGGGCCTGAAGCAATCCTGCGCTTTTGCGGCCAGCTCCCAAGAAAGCGAGTTGAAAAATGGAGCTCAGGGGCACTGCAATTCACAAACCTGCAGACTTATAAATGATCACTCTCGTCCACAAATATATTGAGGGAAGGCAACGAAGAGGATTTGAAAGCAAGGCAGAATTGCAGGAAAAAGATTTCAGGAGGGAGATTCGAATCGCCTTTAAAGCACAGGAAAAGCGGCAAAACCTCGTCAATGACGCCCTTTTTGGCCAACCAAGCAACCTGGAAAGGCAAATCAGCGCTACAAAGAAGTCTCGCTTCCCATCGGTCAAAAGGGCCATGCTGAATAAAGTGTCAAAACCAGAAATGCAGGACAGGCCATGGAGAAACGGGAGCCTTGCTACGCTGATGGGCGGGATGTAAATTGCCAACAGCCACTCTGGAGTATGTACGGTGTGTCCTGAAACATCTAAAAAACTCAGCTTAGAGAGCATAGGGCACTTCCACTCATGGGCGTATAAAGTGGGAAAATTAAAAACCAGCAAGACACAGGCACCCCAAAGTTTAGGGCTGCTCTGTTGACAAGAACCTCCAACTTCGTTACACCTTAAATATCCCAGGAAAGAGAAAAATGGATAAAGATGTTGTGGTCCTTATGTACAATGGAATATCACTCAGCCATGAAATCAACGTGATAATGCTATTAGCAGCATGATGAGTGGATTGAGGTACGACGATTCTAAGTGAAATAAGTCACACAGAAAAAGACACTTACCATAAGATATCACTTATAGAGGGAATGTAAAAACCGCTACCCTTGAACTGAATTACAAAACAGAACAGAGTCACACGTTTAGAAAACACACTATGGCTGCTTAACGGGAAAGGTGAGGTGGCGTGATGCATAAAACAAGGGTTTCAAATTAGCTCGGATACCGTTCCATAAACCCAATATGTACTAGAGAAGACCTACTCCTTGCTCAGTGAATTGGACTCAAAACCCCCTATTCACGGCCCAAGAATATATCTGACTAGTAAGAATCTTAAAACCAATATATTGATATCTCTCTGTAAGTGAGTCAAGTGGGTGTAAAGTGACATAAACACAGCAGTGAAAAGCAGCTAAACCCCATTATAAAAATCAATTACCTTTAAAAACCTGTGAAAAAAAGACAGTGAAAGAGAGAGAAATTCTTACAAAATTCGTTTAGGGGCAGTTATGCTACCTGGATTGACCATATCTAGACTCACAGCTGATTGAGACATAAGGGTGGACACTCTTGGGGCTGAGAGGTTTGGTGAGGTTGGGTGAGGAAACGCAGACCCTTTAAAGTAATACTGCGTGGTACCCATCCCATGGGTTCCAAATCTCCAGGTTCAAAGGCATCTTCCTACATCGAAAACATGCATAAGAAACCCAGAAGATGGTACACCGTGTGATCGAGAAAGGTTTCTAAAACGCACCTCATTTCTCATCTCCTTGTGCTCGGGTTCGCCATTCCAGCTGCTTTACTAGCAACCTCCCTCCTTGGAGAATCAGCACCTTTAACCTCCTGTTCCGTACAGGTTGCAATTTGTCCTGAGGATGAACGGGAAGAGGGGAAAACAATGAGAGACTAGCTCTAGGTGTTGGGACAGGCACAGGTCACTCTATTTTCCCATCAGGAAGAAGAATTAAGCACAGGCTCAGCCTGCCGCCCGGGACCAGAATAGGGCCTGAAGCAATCCTGCGCTTTTGCGGCCAGCTCCCAAGAAAGCGAGTTGAAAAATGGAGCTCAGGGGCACTGCAATTCACAAACCTGCAGACTTATAAATGATCACTCTCGTCCACAAATATATTGAGGGAAGGCAACGAAGAGGATTTGAAAGCAAGGCAGAATTGCAGGAAACAGATTTCAGGAGGGAGATTCAAATCGCCTTTAAAGCACAGGAAAAGCGGCAAAACCTCGAGAAGATGCCCTTGGCCAAAAAGGGCGTATGCGTTTTTTCCTGAATATATTCAGGAAAAAACGCATACGCCCTTTTTGGCCAACCAAGCAACCTGGAAAGGCAAATCAGCGCTACAAAGAAGTCTCGCTTCCCATCGGTCAAAAGGGCCATGCTGAATAAAGTGTCAAAACCAAAAATGCAGGTCAGGCCATGAGGAAACGGGAGCCTTGCTACGATGATGGGCGGGATGTAAATTGCCAACAGCCACTCTGGAGAAGTGTACGGTGTGTCCTGAAACATCTAAAAAACTCAGCTTAGAGAGCATAGGGCAGTTCCACTCATGGGCGTATAAATTGGGAAAACTAAAAATCAGCAAGACACAGGCACCCCAACGTTTAGGGCTGCTCTGTTGACAAGAACCTCCACTTCGTTACACCTTACATATCTCAGGAAAGAGAAAAATGGATAAAGAAGTTGTGGTCCTTATGTACAATGGAATATCACTCAGCCATGAAATCAACGTCATAAGGCTAGTAGCAGCATGATGAGTGGATTTAGGTACGACGATTCTAAATGAAATAAGTCACACAGAAAAAGACACTTATCATAAGATATCACTTATAGAGGGAATGTAAACACCGCTACCCTTGAACTGAATTACAAAACAGAACAGAGTCACACGTTTAGAAAACACACTATGGCTGCTTAACGGGAAAGGTGATGTGGGGTGATGCATAAAAGAAGGGTTTCAAATTAGCTCAGATACCGTTCCATAAACCCAATATGTAATAGACAAAACCTACTCCTTTCTCAGTGAATTGGACTCAACACCCCCTATTCACGGCCCAAGAATATATCTGACTAGTAAGAATCTTAAAACCTATGTATTGATATCTCTCTGTAAGTGAGTCAAGTGGGTGTAAAGTGGCATAAACACAGCAGTGAAAAGCAGCTAAACGCCATTATAAAAATCAAATACTTTTAAAAACCTGTGAAAAAAAGACAGTGAAAGAGAGAGAAATTCTTACAAAATTCGTTTAGGGGCAGTTATGCTACCTGGATTGACCATATCTAGACCCACAGCTGATTGAGACATAAGGGTGGACACTCTTGGGGCTGAGAGGTTTGGTGAGGTTGGGTGAGGAAACGCAGACCCTTTAAAGTAATACTGCGTGGTACCCATCCCATGGGTCCCAAATCTCCAGGTTCAAGGGCATCTTCCTACATCGAAAACATGCATGAGAAACCCAGAAGATGGTACACCGTGTGATCGGGAAAGGTTTCTAAAACGCACCTCATTTCTCATCTCCTTGTGCTCGGGTTCGCCATTCCAGCCGCTTTACTAACAATCTCCCTCCTTGGAGAATCAGCACCTTTAACCTCCTGTTCCGTACAGGTTGCAATTTGTCCTGAGGATGAACGGGAAGAGGGGAAAACAATGAGAGACTAGCTCTAGGTGTTGGGACAGGCACAGGTCACTCTATTTTCCCATCAGGAAGAAGAATTAACCACAGGCTCAGCCTGCCGCCCGGGACCAGAATAGGGCCTGAAGCAATCCTGAGCTTTTGCGGCCAGCTCCCAAGAAAGCGAGTTGAAAAATGGAGCTCAGTGGCACTGCAATTCACAAAGCTGCAGACTTATAAATGATCACTCTCGTCCACAAATATATTGAGGGAAGGCAACGAAGAGGATTTGAAAGCAAGGCAGAATTGCAGGAAACAGATTTCAGGAGGGAGATTCGAATCGCCTTTAAAGCACAGGAAAAGCGGCAAAACCTCGACAAGAAGCGCTTGGCCAAAAAGGGCGTATGCGTTTTTTCCTGAATATATTCAGGAAAAAACGCATACGCCCTTTTTGGCCAACCAAGCAACCTGGAAAGGCAAATCAGCGCTACAAAGAAGTCTCGCTTCCCATCTGTCAAAAGGGCCATGCTGAATAAAGTGTCAAAACCAAAAATGCAGGGCAGGCCATGAGGAAACGGGAGCCTTGCTACGCTGATGGGCGGGATGTAAATTGCCAACAGCCACTCTGGAGAAGTGTACGGTGTGTCCTGAAACATCTAAAAAACTCAGCTTAGAGAGCATAGGGCAGTTCCACTCATGGGCGTATAAATTGGGAAAACTAAAAATCAGCAAGACACAGGCACCCCAACGTTTAGGGCTGCTCTGTTGACAAGAACCTCCACTTCGTTACACCTTACATATCTCAGGAAAGAGAAAAATGGATAAAGAAGTTGTGGTCCTTATGTACAATGGAATATCACTCAGCCATGAAATCAACGTCATAAGGCTAGTAGCAGCATGATGAGTGGATTTAGGTACGACGATTCTAAATGAAATAAGTCACACAGAAAAAGACATTTATCATAAGATATCACTTATAGAGGGAATGTAAAAACCGCTACCCTTGAACTGAATTACAAAACTGAACAGAGTCACACGTTTAGAAAACACACTATGGCTGCTTAACGGGAAAGAGGAGGTGGGGTGATGCATAAAACAAGGGTTTCAAATTAGCTCAGATACCGTTCCATAAACCCAATATGTAATAGACAAGACCTACTCCTTGCTCAGTGAATTGGACTCAAAACCCCCTATTCACGGCCCAAGAATATATCTGACTAGTAAGAATCTTAAAACCTATGTATTGATATCTCTCAGTAAGTGAGTCAAGTGGGTGTAAAGTGACATAAACACAGCAGTGAAAAGCAGGTAAACCCCATTATAAAAATCAATTACTTTTAAAAACCTGTGAAAAAAAGACAGTGAAAGAGAGAGAAATTCTTACAAAATTCGTTTAGGGGCAGTTATGCTACCTGGATTGACCATATCTAGACCCACAGCTGATTGAGACATAAGGGTGGACACTCTTGGGGCTGAGAGGTTTGGTGAGGTTGGGTGAGGAAACGCAGACCCTTTAAAGTAATACTGCGTGGTACCCATCCCATGGGTCTCAAATCTCCAGGTTCAAGGGCATCTTCCTACATCGAAAACATGCATGAGAAACCCAGAAGATGGTACACCGTGTGATCGGGAAAGGTTTCTAAAACGCACCTCATTTCTCATCTCCTTGTGCTCGGGTTCGCCATTCCAGCCTCTTTACTAACAATCTCCCTCCTTGGAGAATCAGCACCTTTAACCTCCTGTTCCGTACAGGTTGCAATTTGTCCTGAGGATGAACGGGAAGAGGGGAAAACAATGAGAGACTAGCTCTAGGTGTTGGGACAGGCACAGGTCACTCTATTTTCCCATCAGGAAGAAGAATTAACCACAGGCTCAGCCTGCCGCCCGGGACCAGAATAGGGCCTGAAGCAATCCTGCGCTTTTGCGGCCAGCTCCCAAGAAAGCGAGTTGAAAAATGGAGCTCAGGGGCACTGCAATTCACAAACCTGCAGACTTATAAATGATCACTCTCGTCCACAAATATATTGAGGGAAGGCAACGAAGAGGATTTGAAAGCAAGGCAGAATTGCAGGAAACAGATTTCAGGAGGGAGATTCGAATCGCCTTTAAAGCACAGGAAAAGCGGCAAAACCTCGTCAATGACGCCCTTTTTGGCCAACCAAGCAACCTGGAAAGGCAAATCAGCGCTACAAAGAAGTCTCGCTTCCCATCGGTCAAAAGGGCCATGCTGAATAAAGTGTCTAAACCAGAAATGCAGGACAGTCCATGGAGAAACGGGAGCCTTGCTACGCTGATGGGCGGGATGTAAATTGCCAACAGCCACTCTGGAGTATGTACGGTGTGTCCTGAAACATCTAAAAAACTCAGCTTAGAGAGCATAGGGCACTTCCACTCATGGGCGTATAAAGTGGGAAAATTAAAAACCAGCAAGACACAGGCACCCCAAAGTTTAGGGCTGCTCTGTTGACAAAAATCTCCAACTTCGTTACACCTTATATATCCCAGGAAAGAGAAAAATGGATAAAGATGTTGTGGTCCTTATGTACAATGGAATATCACTCAGCCATGAAATCAACGTCATAATGCTAGTAGCAGCATGATGAGTGGATTGAGGTACGACGATTCTAAGTGAAATAAGTCACACAGAAAAAGACACTTATCATAAGATATCACTTATAGAGGGAATGTAAAAACCGCTACCCTTGAACTGAATTACAAAACAGAACAGAGTCACACGTTTAGAAAACACACTATGGCTGCTTAACGGGAAAGGTGAGGTGGGGTGATGCATAAAACAAGGGTTTCAAATTAGCTCAGATACCGTTCCATAAACCCAATATGTACTAGAGAAGACCTACTCCTTGCTCAGTGAATTGGACTCAAAACCCCCTATTCACGGCCCAAGAATATATCTGACTAGTAAGAATCTTAAAACCTATGTATTGCTATCTCTCTGTAAGTGAGTCAAGTGGGTGTAAAGTGACATAAACACAGCAGTGAAAAGCAGCTAAACCCCATTATAAAAATCAATTACTTTTAAAAACCTGTGAAAAAAAGACAGTGAAAGAGAGAGAAATTCTTACAAAATTCGTTTAGGGGCAGTTATGCTACAAGGATTGACCATATCTAGACCCACAGCTGATTGAGACATAAGGGTGGAAACTCTTGGGGCTGAGAGATTTGGTGAGGTTGGGTGAGGAAACGCAGACCCTTTAAAGTAATACTGCGTGGTACCCATCCCATGGGTTCCAAATCTCCAGGTTCAAGGGCATCTTCCTACATCGAAAACATGCATGAGAAACCCAGAAGATGGTACACCGTGTGATCGCGAAAGGTTTCTAAAACGCACCTCATTTCTCATCTCCTTGTGCTCGGGTTCGCCATTCCAGCTGCTTTACTAGCAACCTCCCTCCTTGGAGAATCAGCACCTTTAACCTCCTGTTCCGTACAGGTTGCAATTTGTCCTGAGGATGAACGGGAAGAGGGGAAAACAATGAGAGACTAGCTCTAGGTGTTGGGACAGGCACAGGTCACTCTATTTTCCCATCAGGAAGAAGAATTAAGCACAGGCTCAGCCTGCCGCCCGGGACCAGAATAGGGCCTGAAGCAATCCTGCGCTTTTGCGGCCAGCTCCCAAGAAAGCGAGTTGAAAAATGGAGCTCAGGGGCACTGCAATTCACAAACCTGCAGACTTATAAATGATCACTCTCGTCCACAAATATATTGAGGGAAGGCAACGAAGAGGATTTGAAAGCAAGGCAGAATTGCAGGAAACAGATTTCAGGAGGGAGATTCGAATCGCCTTTAAAGCACAGGAAAAGCGGCAAAACCTCGTCAATGACGCCCTTTTTGGCCAACCAAGCAACCTGGAAAGGCAAATCAGCGCTACAAAGAAGTCTCGCTTCCCATCGGTCAAAAGGGCCATGCTGAATAAAGTGTCTAAACCAGAAATGCAGGACAGGCCATGGAGAAACGGGAGCCTTGCTACGCTGATGGGCGGGATGTAAATTGCCAACAGCCACTCTGGAGTATGTACGGTGTGTCCTGAAACATCTAAAAAACTCAGCTTAGAGAGCATAGGGCACTTCCACTCATGGGCGTATAAAGTGGGAAAATTAAAAACCAGCAAGACACAGGCACCCCAAAGTTTAGGGCTGCTCTGTTGACAAGAACCTCCAACTTCGTTACACCTTAAATATCCCAGGAAAGAGAAAAATGGATAAAGATGTTGTGGTCCTTATGTACAATGGAATATCACTCAGCCATGAAATCAACGTGATAATGCTATTAGCAGCATGATGAGTGGATTGAGGTACGACGATTCTAAGTGAAATAAGTCACACAGAAAAAGACACTTACCATAAGATATCACTTATAGAGGGAATGTAAAAACCGCTACCCTTGAACTGAATTACAAAACTGAACAGAGTCACACGTTTAGAAAACACACTATGGCTGCTTAACGGGAAAGGTGAGGTGGGGTGATGCATAAAACAAGGGTTTCAAATTAGCTCAGATACCGTTCCATAAACCCAATATGTACTAGAGAAGACCTACTCCTTGCTCAGTGAATTGGACTCAAAACCCCCTATTCACAGCCCAAGAATATATCTGACTAGTAAGAATCTTAAAACCAATGTATTGATATCTCTCTGTAAGTGAGTCAAGTGGGTGTAAAGTGACATAAACACAGCAGTGAAAAGCAGCTAAACCCCATTATAAAAATCAATTACTTTTAAAAACCTGTGAAAAAAAGACAGTGAAAGAGAGAGAAATTCTTACAAAATTCGTTTAGGGGCAGTTATGCTACCTGGATTGACCATATCTAGACTCACAGCTGATTGAGACATAAGGGTGGACACTCTTGGGGCTGAGAGGTTTGGTGAGGTTGGGTGAGGAAACGCAGACCCTTTAAAGTAATACTGCGTGGTACCCATCCCATGGGTTCCAAATCTCCAGGTTCAAAGGCATCTTCCTACATCGAAAACATGCATAAGAAACCCAGAAGATGGTACACCGTGTGATCGCGAAAGGTTTCTAAAACGCACCTCATTTCTCATCTCCTTGTGCTCGGGTTCGCCATTCCAGCTGCTTTACTAGCAACCTCCCTCCTTGGAGAATCAGCACCTTTAACCTCCTGTTCCGTACAGGTTGCAATTTGTCCTGAGGATGAACGGGAAGAGGGGAAAACAATGAGAGACTAGCTCTAGGTGATGGGACAGGCACAGGTCACTCTATTTTCCCATCAGGAAGAAGAATTAAGCACAGGCTCAGCCTGCCGCCCGGGACCAGAATAGGGCCTGAAGCAATCCTGCGCTTTTGCGGCCAGCTCCCAAGAAAGCGAGTTGAAAAATGGAGCTCAGTGGCACTGCAATTCACAAAGCTGCAGACTTATAAATGATCACTCTCGTCCACAAATATATTGAGGGAAGGCAACGAAGAGGATTTGAAAGCAAGGCAGAATTGCAGGAAACAGATTTCAGGAGGGAGATTCGAATCGCCTTTAAAGCACAGGAAAAGCGGCAAAACCTCGACAAGATGCGCTTGGCCAAAAAGGGCGTATGCGTTTTTTCCTGAATATATTCAGGAAAAAACGCATACGCCCTTTTTGGCCAACCAAGCAACCTGGAAAGGCAAATCAGCGCTACAAAGAAGTCTCGCTTCCCATCGGTCAAAAGGGCCATGCTGAATAAAGTGTCAAAACCAAAAATGCAGGGCAGGCCATGAGGAAACGGGAGCCTTGCTACGCTGATGGGCGGGATGTAAATTGCCAACAGCCACTCTGGAGAAGTGTACGGTGTGTCCTGAAACATCTAAAAAACTCAGCTTAGAGAGCATAGGGCAGTTCCACTCATGGGCGTATAAATTGGGAAAACTAAAAATCAGCAAGACACAGGCACCCCAACGTTTAGGGCTGCTCTGTTGACAAGAACCTCCACTTCGTTACACCTTACATATCTCAGGAAAGAGAAAAATGGATAAAGAAGTTGTGGTCCTTATGTACAATGGAATATCACTCAGCCATGAAATCAACGTCATAAGGCTAGTAGCAGCATGATGAGTGGATTTAGGTACGACGATTCTAAATGAAATAAGTCACACAGAAAAAGACATTTATCATAAGATATCACTTATAGAGGGCATGTAAAAACCGCTACCCTTGAACTGAATTACAAAACAGAACAGAGTCACACGTTTAGAAAACACACTATGGCTGCTTAACGGGAAAGAGGAGGTGGGGTGATGCATAAAACAAGGGTTTCAAATTAGCTCAGATACCGTTCCATAAACCCAATATGTAATAGACAAGACCTACTCCTTGCTCAGTGAATTGGACTCAAAACCCCCTATTCACGGCCCAAGAATATATCTGACTAGTAAGAATCTTAAAACCTATGTATTGATATCTCTCAGTAAGTGAGTCAAGTGGGTGTAAAGTGACATAAACACAGCAGTGAAAAGCAGGTAAACCCCATTATAAAAATCAATTACTTTTAAAAACCTGTGAAAAAAAGACAGTGAAAGAGAGAGAAATTCTTACAAAATTCGTTTAGGGGCAGTTATGCTACCTGGATTGACCATATCTAGACCCACAGCTGATTGAGACATAAGGGTGGACACTCTTGGGGCTGAGAGGTTTGGTGAGGTTGGGTGAGGAAACGCAGACCCTTTAAAGTAATACTGCGTGGTACCCATCCCATGGGTCCCAAATCTCCAGGTTCAAGGGCATCTTCCTACATCGAAAACATGCATGAGAAACCCAGAAGATGGTACACCGTGTGATCGGGAAAGGTTTCTAAAACGCACCTCATTTCTCATCTCCTTGTGCTCGGGTTCGCCATTCCAGCCTCTTTACTAACAATCTCCCTCCTTGGAGAATCAGCACCTTTAACCTCCTGTTCCGTACAGGTTGCAATTTGTCCTGAGGATGAACGGGAAGAGGGGAAAACAATGAGAGACTAGCTCTAGGTGTTGGGACAGGCACAGGTCACTCTATTTTCCCATCAGGAAGAAGAATTAAGCACAGGCTCAGCCTGCCGCCCGGGACCAGAATAGGGCCTGAAGCAATCCTGCGCTTTTGCGGCCAGCTCCCAAGAAAGCGAGTTGAAAAATGGAGCTCAGGGGCACTGCAATTCACAAACCTGCAGACTTATAAATGATCACTCTCGTCCACAAATATATTGAGGGAAGGCAACGAAGAGGATTTGAAAGCAAGGCAGAATTGCAGGAAACAGATTTCAGGAGGGAGATTCGAATCGCCTTTAAAGCACAGGAAAAGCGGCAAAACCTCGTCAATGACGCCCTTTTTGGCCAACCAAGCAACCTGGAAAGGCAAATCAGCGCTACAAAGAAGTCTCGCTTCCCATCGGTCAAAAGGGCCATGCTGAATAAAGTGTCTAAACCAGAAATGCAGGACAGGCCATGGAGAAACGGGAGCCTTGCTACGCTGATGGGCGGGATGTAAATTGCCAACAGCCACTCTGGAGTATGTACGGTGTGTCCTGAAACATCTAAAAAACTCAGCTTAGAGAGCATAGGGCACTTCCACTCATGGGCGTATAAAGTGGGAAAATTAAAAACCAGCAAGACACAGGCACCCCAAAGTTTAGGGCTGCTCTGTTGACAAGAACCTCCAACTTCGTTACACCTTAAATATCCCAGGAAAGAGAAAAATGGATAAAGATGTTGTGGTCCTTATGTACAATGGAATATCACTCAGCCATGAAATCAACGTGATAATGCTATTAGCAGCATGATGAGTGGATTGAGGTACGACGATTCTAAGTGAAATAAGTCACACAGAAAAAGACACTTACCATAAGATATCACTTATAGAGGGAATGTAAAAACCGCTACCCTTGAACTGAATTACAAAACAGAACAGAGTCACACGTTTAGAAAACACACTATGGCTGCTTAACGGGAAAGGTGAGGTGGGGTGATGCATAAAACAAGGGTTTCAAATTAGCTCAGATACCGTTCCATAAAC
Source organism: Balaenoptera physalus (assembly GCF_965194825.1). Lineage (NCBI taxonomy): Eukaryota > Metazoa > Chordata > Mammalia > Artiodactyla > Balaenopteridae > Balaenoptera > Balaenoptera physalus. The sequence goes on from NW_028125014.1 coordinate 33,911, forward strand.
CCAATATGTACTAGAGAAGACCTACTCCTTGCTCAGTGAATTGGACTCAAAACCCCCTATTCACGGCCCAAGAATATATCTGACTAGTAAGAATCTTAAAACCAATGTATTGATATCTCTCTGTAAGTGAGTCAAGTGGGTGTAAAGTGACATAAACACAGCAGTGAAAAGCAGCTAAACCCCATTATAAAAATCAATTACTTTTAAAAACCTGTGAAAAAAAGACAGTGAAAGAGAGAGAAATTCTTACAAAATTCGTTTAGGGGCAGTTATGCTACCTGGATTGACCATATCTAGACTCACAGCTGATTGAGACATAAGGGTGGACACTCTTGGGGCTGAGAGGTTTGGTGAGGTTGGGTGAGGAAACGCAGACCCTTTAAAGTAATACTGCGTGGTACCCATCCCATGGGTTCCAAATCTCCAGGTTCAAAGGCATCTTCCTACATCGAAAACATGCATAAGAAACCCAGAAGATGGTACACCGTGTGATCGCGAAAGGTTTCTAAAACGCACCTCATTTCTCATCTCCTTGTGCTCGGGTTCGCCATTCCAGCTGCTTTACTAGCAACCTCCCTCCTTGGAGAATCAGCACCTTTAACCTCCTGTTCCGTACAGGTTGCAATTTGTCCTGAGGATGAACGGGAAGAGGGGAAAACAATGAGAGACTAGCTCTAGGTGATGGGACAGGCACAGGTCACTCTATTTTCCCATCAGGAAGAAGAATTAAGCACAGGCTCAGCCTGCCGCCCGGGACCAGAATAGGGCCTGAAGCAATCCTGCGCTTTTGCAGCCAGCTCCCAAGAAAGCGAGTTGAAAAATGGAGCTCAGTGGCACTGCAATTCACAAAGCTGCAGACTTATAAATGATCACTCTCGTCCACAAATATATTGAGGGAAGGCAACGAAGAGGATTTGAAAGCAAGGCAGAATTGCAGGAAACAGATTTCAGGAGGGAGATTCGAATCGCCTTTAAAGCACAGGAAAAGCGGCAAAACCTCGACAAGATGCGCTTGGCCAAAAAGGGCGTATGCGTTTTTTCCTGAATATATTCAGGAAAAAACGCATACGCCCTTTTTGGCCAACCAAGCAACCTGGAAAGGCAAATCAGCGCTACAAAGAAGTCTCGCTTCCCATCGGTCAAAAGGGCCATGCTGAATAAAGTGTCAAAACCAAAAATGCAGGGCAGGCCATGAGGAAACGGGAGCCTTGCTACGCTGATGGGCGGGATGTAAATTGCCAACAGCCACTCTGGAGAAGTGTACGGTGTGTCCTGAAACATCTAAAAAACTCAGCTTAGAGAGCATAGGGCAGTTCCACTCATGGGCGTATAAATTGGGAAAACTAAAAATCAGCAAGACACAGGCACCCCAACGTTTAGGGCTGCTCTGTTGACAAGAACCTCCACTTCGTTACACCTTACATATCTCAGGAAAGAGAAAAATGGATAAAGAAGTTGTGGTCCTTATGTACAATGGAATATCACTCAGCCATGAAATCAACGTCATAAGGCTAGTAGCAGCATGATGAGTGGATTTAGGGACGACGATTCTAAATGAAATAAGTCACACAGAAAAAGACATTTATCATAAGATATCACTTATAGAGGGCATGTAAAAACCGCTACCCTTGAACTGAATTACAAAACAGAACAGAGTCACACGTTTAGAAAACACACTATGGCTGCTTAACGGGAAAGAGGAGGTGGGGTGATGCATAAAACAAGGGTTTCAAATTAGCTCAGATACCGTTCCATAAACCCAATATGTAATAGACAAGACCTACTCCTTGCTCAGTGAATTGGACTCAAAACCCCCTATTCACGGCCCAAGAATATATCTGACTAGTAAGAATCTTAAAACCTATGTATTGATATCTCTCAGTAAGTGAGTCAAGTGGGTGTAAAGTGACATAAACACAGCAGTGAAAAGCAGGTAAACCCCATTATAAAAATCAATTACTTTTAAAAACCTGTGAAAAAAAGACAGTGAAAGAGAGAGAAATTCTTACAAAATTCGTTTAGGGGCAGTTATGCTACCTGGATTGACCATATCTAGACCCACAGCTGATTGAGACATAAGGGTGGACACTCTTGGGGCTGAGAGGTTTGGTGAGGTTGGGTGAGGAAACGCAGACCCTTTAAAGTAATACTGCGTGGTACCCATCCCATGGGTCCCAAATCTCCAGGTTCAAGGGCATCTTCCTACATCGAAAACATGCATGAGAAACCCAGAAGATGGTACACCGTGTGATCGGGAAAGGTTTCTAAAACGCACCTCATTTCTCATCTCCTTGTGCTCGGGTTCGCCATTCCAGCCTCTTTACTAACAATCTCCCTCCTTGGAGAATCAGCACCTTTAACCTCCTGTTCCGTACAGGTTGCAATTTGTCCTGAGGATGAACGGGAAGAGGGGAAAACAATGAGAGACTAGCTCTAGGTGTTGGGACAGGCACAGGTCACTCTATTTTCCCATCAGGAAAAAGAATTAACCACAGGCTCAGCCTGCCGCCCGGGACCAGAATAGGGCCTGAAGCAATCCTGCGCTTTTGCGGCCAGCTCCCAAGAAAGCGAGTTGAAAAATGGAGCTCAGGGGCACTGCAATTCACAAACCTGCAGACTTATAAATGATCACTCTCGTCCACAAATATATTGAGGGAAGGCAACGAAGAGGATTTGAAAGCAAGGCAGAATTGCAGGAAACAGATTTCAGGAGGGAGATTCGAATCGCCTTTAAAGCACAGGAAAAGCGGCAAAACCTCGTCAATGACGCCCTTTTTGGCCAACCAAGCAACCTGGAAAGGCAAATCAGCGCTACAAAGAAGTCTCGCTTCCCATCGGTCAAAAGGGCCATGATGAATAAAGGGTCTAAACCAGAAATGCAGGACAGTCCATGGAGAAACGGGAGCCTTGCTACGCTGATGGGCGGGATGTAAATTGCCAACAGCCACTCTGGAGTATGTACGGTGTGTCCTGAAACATCTAAAAAACTCAGCTTAGAGAGCATAGGGCACTTCCACTCATGGGCGTATAAAGTGGGAAAATTAAAAACCAGCAAGACACAGGCACCCCAAAGTTTAGTGCTGCTCTGTTGACAAGAATCTCCAACTTCGTTACACCTTAAATATCCCAGGAAAGAGAAAAATGGATAAAGATGTTGTGGTCCTTATGTACAATGGAATATCACTCAGCCATGAAATCAACGTCATAATGCTAGTAGCAGCATGATGAGTGGATTGAGGTACGACGATTCTAAGTGAAATAAGTCACACAGAAAAAGACACTTATCATAAGATATCACTTATAGAGGGAATGTAAAAACCGCTACCCTTGAACTGAATTACAAAACAGAACAGAGTCACACGTTTAGAAAACACACTATGGCTGCTTAACGGGAAAGGTGAGGTGGGGTGATGCATAAAACAAGGGTTTCAAATTAGCTCAGATACCGTTCCATAAACCCAATATGTACTAGAGAAGACCTACTCCTTGCTCAGTGAATTGGACTCAAAACCCCCTATTCACGGCCCAAGAATATATCTGACTAGTAAGAATCTTAAAACCTATGTATTGCTATCTCTCTGTAAGTGAGTCAAGTGGGTGTAAAGTGACATAAACACAGCAGTGAAAAGCAGCTAAACCCCATTATAAAAATCAATTACTTTTAAAAACCTGTGAAAAAAAGACAGTGAAAGAGAGAGAAATTCTTACAAAATTCGTTTAGGGGCAGTTATGCTACCTGGATTGACCATATCTAGACTCACAGCTGATTGAGACATAAGGGTGGACACTCTTGGGGCTGAGAGGTTTGGTGAGGTTGGGTGAGGAAACGCAGACCCTTTAAAGTAATACTGCGTGGTACCCATCCCATGGGTTCCAAATCTCCAGGTTCAAAGGCATCTTCCTACATCGAAAACATGCATAAGAAACCCAGAAGATGGTACACCGTGTGATCGCGAAAGGTTTCTAAAACGCACCTCATTTCTCATCTCCTTGTGCTCGGGTTCGCCATTCCAGCTGCTTTACTAGCAACCTCCCTCCTTGGAGAATCAGCACCTTTAACCTCCTGTTCCGTACAGGTTGCAATTTGTCCTGAGGATGAACGGGAAGAGGGGAAAACAATGAGAGACTAGCTCTAGGTGTTGGGACAGGCACAGGTCACTCTATTTTCCCATCAGGAAGAAGAATTAAGCACAGGCTCAGCCTGCCGCCCGGGACCAGAATAGGGCCTGAAGCAATCCTGCGCTTTTGCGGCCAGCTCCCAAGAAAGCGAGTTGAAAAATGGAGCTCAGGGGCACTGCAATTCACAAACCTGCAGACTTATAAATGATCACTCTCGTCCACAAATATATTGAGGGAAGGCAACGAAGAGGATTTGAAAGCAAGGCAGAATTGCAGGAAACAGATTTCAGGAGGGAGATTCAAATCGCCTTTAAAGCACAGGAAAAGCGGCAAAACCTCGAGAAGATGCCCTTGGCCAAAAAGGGCGTATGCGTTTTTTCCTGAATATATTCAGGAAAAAACGCATACGCCCTTTTTGGCCAACCAAGCAACCTGGAAAGGCAAATCAGCGCTACAAAGAAGTCTCGCTTCCCATCGGTCAAAAGGGCCATGCTGAATAAAGTGTCAAAACCAAAAATGCAGGTCAGGCCATGAGGAAACGGGAGCCTTGCTACGATGATGGGCGGGATGTAAATTGCCAACAGCCACTCTGGAGAAGTGTACGGTGTGTCCTGAAACATCTAAAAAACTCAGCTTAGAGAGCATAGGGCAGTTCCACTCATGGGCGTATAAATTGGGAAAACTAAAAATCAGCAAGACACAGGCACCCCAACGTTTAGGGCTGCTCTGTTGACAAGAACCTCCACTTCGTTACACCTTACATATCTCAGGAAAGAGAAAAATGGATAAAGAAGTTGTGGTCCTTATGTACAATGGAATATCACTCAGCCATGAAATCAACGTCATAAGGCTAGTAGCAGCATGATGAGGGGATTTAGGTACAACGATTCTAAATGAAATAAGTCACACAGAAAAAGACATTTATCATAAGATATCACTTATAGAGGGCATGTAAAAACCGCTACCCTTGAACTGAATTACAAAACAGAACAGAGTCACACGTTTAGAAAACACACTATGGCTGCTTAACGGGAAAGGTGATGTGGGGTGATGCATAAAACAAGGGTTTCAAATTAGCTCAGATACCGTTCCATAAACCCAATATGTAATAGACAAGACCTACTCCTTTCTCAGTGAATTGGACTCAACACCCCCTATTCACGGCCCAAGAATATATCTGACTAGTAAGAATCTTAAAACCTATGTATTGATATCTCTCTGTAAGTGAGTCAAGTGGGTGTAAAGTGGCATAAACACAGCAGTGAAAAGCAGCTAAACCCCATTATAAAAATCAATTACTTTTAAAAACCTGTGAAAAAAAGACAGTGAAAGAGAGAGAAATTCTTACAAAATTCGTTTAGGGGCAGTTATGCTACCTGGATTGACCATATCTAGACCCACAGCTGATTGAGACATAATGGTGGACACTCTTGGGGCTGAGAGGTTTGGTGAGGTTGGGTGAGGAAACGCAGAACCTTTAAAGTAATACTGCGTGGTACCCATCCCATGGGTCCCAAATCTCCAGGTTCAAGGGCATCTTCCTACATCGAAAACATGCATGAGAAACCCAGAAGATGGTACACCGTGTGATCGGGAAAGGTTTCTAAAACGCACCTCATTTCTCATCTCCTTGTGCTCGGGTTCGCCATTCCAGCCGCTTTACTAACAATCTCCCTCCTTGGAGAATCAGCACCTTTAACCTCCTGTTCCGTACAGGTTGCAATTTGTCCTGAGGATGAACGGGAAGAGGGGAAAACAATGAGAGACTAGCTCTAGGTGTTGGGACAGGCACAGGTCACTCTATTTTCCCATCAGGAAGAAGAATTAACCACAGGCTCAGCCTGCCGCCCGGGACCAGAATAGGGCCTGAAGCAATCCTGCGCTTTTGCGGCCAGCTCCCAAGAAAGTGAGTTGAAAAATGGAGCTCAGGGGCACTGCAATTCACAAACCTGCAGACTTATAAATGATCACTCTCGTCCACAAATATATTGAGGGAAGGCAACGAAGAGGATTTGAAAGCAAGGCAGAATTGCAGGAAACAGATTTCAGGAGGGAGATTCAAATCGCCTTTAAAGCACAGGAAAAGCGGCAAAACCTCGTCAATGACGCCCTTTTTGGCCAACCAAGCAACCTGGAAAGGCAAATCAGCGCTACAAAGAAGTCTCGCTTCCCATCGGTCAAAAGGGCCATGCTGAATAAAGTGTCAAAACCAGAAATGCAGGACAGGCCATGGAGAAACGGGAGCCTTGCTACGCTGATGGGCGGGATGTAAATTGCCAACAGCCACTCTGGAGTATGTACGGTGTGTCCTGAAACATCTAAAAAACTCAGCTTAGAGAGCATAGGGCACTTCCACTCATGGGCGTATAAAGTGGGAAAATTAAAAACCAGCAAGACACAGGCACCCCAAAGTTTAGGGCTGCTCTGTTGACAAGAACCTCCAACTTCGTTACACCTTAAATATCCCAGGAAAGAGAAAAATGGATAAAGATGTTGTGGTCCTTATGTACAATGGAATATCACTCAGCCATGAAATCAACGTCATAATGCTAGTAGCAGCATGATGAGTGGATTGAGGTACAACGATTCTAAGTGAAATAAGTCACACAGAAAAAGACACTTATCATAAGATATCACTTATAGAGGGAATGTAAAAACCGCTACCCTTGAACTGAATTACAAAACAGAACAGAGTCACACGTTTAGAAAACACACTATGGCTGCTTAACGGGAAAGGTGAGGTGGGGTGATGCATAAAACAAGGGTTTCAAATTAGCTCAGATACCGTTCCATAAACCCAATATGTACTAGAGAAGACCTACTCCTTGCTCAGTGAATTGGACTCAAAACCCCCTATTCACGGCCCAAGAATATATCTGACTAGTAAGAATCTTAAAACCTATGTATTGCTATCTCTCTGTAAGTGAGTCAAGTGGGTGTAAAGTGACATAAACACAGCAGTGAAAAGCAGCTAAACCCCATTATAAAAATCAATTACTTTTAAAAACCTGTGAAAAAAAGACAGTGAAAGAGAGAGAAATTCTTACAAAATTCGTTTAGGGGCAGTTATGCTACATGGATTGACCATATCTAGACCCACAGCTGATTGAGACATAAGGGTGGACACTCTTGGGGCTGAGAGATTTGGTGAGGTTGGGTGAGGAAACGCAGACCCTTTAAAGTAATACTGCGTGGTACCCATCCCATGGGTTCCAAATCTCCAGGTTCAAGGGCATCTTCCTACATCGAAAACATGCATGAGAAACCCAGAAGATGGTACACCGTGTGATCGCGAAAGGTTTCTAAAACGCACCTCATTTCTCATCTCCTTGTGCTCGGGTTCGCCATTCCAGCTGTTTTACTAGCAACCTCCCTCCTTGGAGAATCAGCACCTTTAACCTCCTGTTCCGTACAGGTTGCAATTTGTCCTGAGGATGAACGGGAAGAGGGGAAAACAATGAGAGACTAGCTCTAGGTGTTGGGACAGGCACAGGTCACTCTATTTTCCCATCAGGAAGAAGAATTAAGCACAGGCTCAGCCTGCCGCCCGGGACCAGAATAGGGCCTGAAGCAATCCTGCGCTTTTGCGGCCAGCTCCCAAGAAAGCGAGTTGAAAAATGGAGCTCAGGGGCACTGCAATTCACAAACCTGCAGACTTATAAATGATCACTCTCGTCCACAAATATATTGAGGGAAGGCAACGAAGAGGATTTGAAAGCAAGGCAGAATTGCAGGAAACAGATTTCAGGAGGGAGATTCGAATCGCCTTTAAAGCACAGGAAAAGCGGCAAAACCTCGTCAATGACGCCCTTTTTGGCCAACCAAGCAACCTGGAAAGGCAAATCAGCGCTACAAAGAAGTCTCGCTTCCCATCGGTCAAAAGGGCCATGCTGAATAAAGTGTCTAAACCAGAAATGCAGGACAGGCCATGGAGAAACGGGAGCCTTGCTACGCTGATGGGCGGGATGTAAATTGCCAACAGCCACTCTGGAGTATGTACGGTGTGTCCTGAAACATCTAAAAAACTCAGCTTAGAGAGCATAGGGCACTTCCACTCATGGGCGTATAAAGTGGGAAAATTAAAAACCAGCAAGACACAGGCACCCCAAAGTTTAGGGCTGCTCTGTTGACAAGAACCTCCAACTTCGTTACACCTTAAATATCCCAGGAAAGAGAAAAATGGATAAAGATGTTGTGGTCCTTATGTACAATGGAATATCACTCAGCCATGAAATCAACGTGATAATGCTATTAGCAGCATGATGAGTGGATTGAGGTACGACGATTCTAAGTGAAATAAGTCACACAGAAAAAGACACTTACCATAAGATATCACTTATAGAGGGAATGTAAAAACCGCTACCCTTGAACTGAATTACAAAACAGAACAGAGTCACACGTTTAGAAAACACACTATGGCTGCTTAACGGGAAAGGTGAGGTGGGGTGATGCATAAAACAAGGGTTTCAAATTAGCTCAGATACCGTTCCATAAACCCAATATGTACTAGAGAAGACCTACTCCTTGCTCAGTGAATTGGACTCAAAACCCCCTATTCACGGCCCAAGAATATATCTGACTAGTAAGAATCTTAAAACCAATGTATTGATATCTCTCTGTAAGTGAGTCAAGTGGGTGTAAAGTGACATAAACACAGCAGTGAAAAGCAGCTAAACCCCATTATAAAAATCAATTACTTTTAAAAACCTGTGAAAAAAAGACAGTGAAAGAGAGAGAAATTCTTACAAAATTCGTTTAGGGGCAGTTATGCTACCTGGATTGACCATATCTAGACTCACAGCTGATTGAGACATAAGGGTGGACACTCTTGGGGCTGAGAGGTTTGGTGAGGTTGGGTGAGGAAACGCAGACCCTTTAAAGTAATACTGCGTGGTACCCATCCCATGGGTTCCAAATCTCCAGGTTCAAAGGCATCTTCCTACATCGAAAACATGCATAAGAAACCCAGAAGATGGTACACCGTGTGATCGCGAAAGGTTTCTAAAACGCACCTCATTTCTCATCTCCTTGTGCTCGGGTTCGCCATTCCAGCTGCTTTACTAGCAACCTCCCTCCTTGGAGAATCAGCACCTTTAACCTCCTGTTCCGTACAGGTTGCAATTTGTCCTGAGGATGAACGGGAAGAGGGGAAAACAATGAGAGACTAGCTCTAGGTGTTGGGACAGGCACAGGTCACTCTATTTTCCCATCAGGAAGAAGAATTAAGCACAGGCTCAGCCTGCCGCCCGGGACCAGAATAGGGCCTGAAGCAATCCTGCGCTTTTGCGGCCAGGTCCCAAGAAAGCGAGTTGAAAAATGGAGCTCAGGGGCACTGCAATTCACAAACCTGCAGACTTATAAATGATCACTCTCGTCCACAAATATATTGAGGGAAGGCAACGAAGAGGATTTGAAAGCAAGGCAGAATTGCAGGAAACAGATTTCAGGAGGGAGATTCAAATCGCCTTTAAAGCACAGGAAAAGCGGCAAAACCTCGAGAAGATGCCCTTGGCCAAAAAGGGCATATGCGTTTTTTCCTGAATATATTCAGGAAAAAAGGCATATGCCCTTTTTGGCCAACCAAGCAACCTGGAAAGGCAAATCAGCGCTACAAAGAAGTCTCGCTTCCCATCGGTCAAAAGGGCCATGCTGAATAAAGTGTCAAAACCAAAAATGCAGGTCAGGCCATGAGGAAACAGGAGCCTTGCTACGATGATGGGCGGGATGTAAATTGCCAACAGCCACTCTGGAGAAGTGTACAGTGTGTCCTGAAACATCTAAAAAACTCAGCTTAGAGAGCATAGGGCAGTTCCACTCATGGGCGTATAAATTGGGAAAACTAAAAATCAGCAAGACACAGGCACCCCAACGTTTAGGGCTGCTCTGTTGACAAGAACCTCCACTTCGTTACACCTTACATATCTCAGGAAAGAGAAAAATGGATAAAGAAGTTGTGGTCCTTATGTACAATGGAATATCACTCAGCCATGAAATCAACGTCATAAGGCTAGTAGCAGCATGATGAGTGGATTTAGGTACGACGATTCTAAATGAAATAAGTCACAGAGAAAAAGACATTTATCATAAGATATCACTTATAGAGGGCATGTAAAAACCGCTACCCTTGAACTGAATTACAAAACAGAACAGAGTCACACGTTTAGAAAACACACTATGGCTGCTTAACGGGAAAGGTGAGGTGGGGTGATGCATAAAACAAGGGTTTCAAATTAGCTCAGATACCGTTCCATAAACCCAATATGTAATAGACAAGACCTACTCCTTTCTCAGTGAATTGGACTCAACACCCCCTATTCACGGCCCAAGAATATATCTGACTAGTAAGAATCTTAAAACCTATGTATTGATATCTCTCTGTAAGTGAGTCAAGTGGGTGTAAAGTGGCATAAACACAGCAGTGAAAAGCAGCTAAACCCCATTATAAAAATCAATTACTTTTAAAAACCTGTGAAAAAAAGACAGTGAAAGAGAGAGAAATTCTTACAAAATTCGTTTAGGGGCAGTTATGCTACCTGGATTGACCATATCTAGACCCACAGCTGATTGAGACATAAGGGTGGACACTCTTGGGGCTGAGAGGTTTGGTGAGGTTGGGTGAGGAAACGCAGACCCTTTAAAGTAATACTGCGTGGTACCCATCCCATGGGTCCCAAATCTCCAGGTTCAAGGGCATCTTCCTACATCGAAAACATGCATGAGAAACCCAGAAGATGGTACACCGTGTGATCGGGAAAGGTTTCTAAAACGCACCTCATTTCTCATGTCCTTGTGCTCGGGTTCGCCATTCCAGCCGCATTACTAGAAATCTCCCACCTTGGAGAATCAGCACCTTTAACCTCCTGTTCCGTACAGGTTGCAATTTGTCCTGAGGATGAACGGGAAGAGGGGAAAACAATGAGAGACTAGCTCTAGGTGTTGGGACAGGCACAGGTCACTCTATTTTCCCATCAGGAAGAAGAATTAACCACAGGCTCAGCCTGCCGCCCGGGACCAGAATAGGGCCTGAAGCAATCCTGCGCTTTTGCGGCCAGCTCCCAAGAAAGTGAGTTGAAAAATGGAGCTCAGGAGCACTGCAATTCACAAACCTGCAGACTTATAAATGATCACTCTCGTCCACAAATATATTGAGGGAAGGCAACGAAGAGGATTTGAAAGCAAGGCAGAATTGCAGGAAACAGATTTCAGGAGGGAGATTCAAATCGCCTTTAAAGCACAGGAAAAGCGGCAAAACCTCGTCAATGACGCCCTTTTTGGCCAACCAAGCAACCTGGAAAGGCAAATCAGCGCTACAAAGAAGTCTCGCTTCCCATCGGTCAAAAGGGCCATGCTGAATAAAGTGTCAAAACCAGAAATGCAGGACAGGCCATGGAGAAACGGGAGCCTTGCTACGCTGATGGGCGGGATGTAAATTGCCAACAGCCACTCTGGAGTATGTACGGTGTGTCCTGAAACATCTAAAAAACTCAGCTTAGAGAGCATAGGGCACTTCCACTCATGGGCGTATAAAGTGGGAAAATTAAAAACCAGCAAGACACAGGCACCCCAAAGTTTAGGGCTGCTCTGTTGACAAGAACCTCCAACTTCGTTACACCTTAAATATCCCAGGAAAGAGAAAAATGGATAAAGATGTTGTGGTCCTTATGTACAATGGAATATCACTCAGCCATGAAATCAACGTCATAATGCTAGTAGCAGCATGATGAGTGGATTGAGGTACGACGATTCTAAGTGAAATAAGTCACACAGAAAAAGACACTTATCATAAGATATCACTTATAGAGGGAATGTAAAAACCGCTACCCTTGAACTGAATTACAAAACAGAACAGAGTCACACGTTTAGAAAACACACTATGGCTGCTTAACGGGAAAGGTGAGGTGGGGTGATGCATAAAACAAGGGTTTCAAATTAGCTCAGATACCGTTCCATAAACCCAATATGTACAAGAGAAGACCTACTCCTTGCTCAGTGAATTGGACTCAAAACCCCCTATTCACGGCCCAAGAATATATCTGACTAGTAAGAATCTTAAAACCTATGTATTGATATCTCTCTGTAAGTGAGTCAAGTGGGTGTAAAGTGACATAAACACAGCAGTGAAAAGCAGCTAAACCCCATTATAAAAATCAATTACTTTTAAAAACCTGTGAAAAAAAGACAGTGAAAGAGAGAGAAATTCTTACAAAATTCGTTTAGGGGCAGTTATGCTACCTAGATTGACCATATCTAGACCCACAGCTGATTGAGACATAAGGGTGGACACTCTTGGGGCTGAGAGGTTTGGTGAGGTTGGGTGAGGAAACGCAGACCCTTTAAAGTAATACTGTGTGGTACCCATCCCATGGGTTCCAAATCTCCAGGTTCAAGGGCATCTTCCTACATCGAAAACATGCATGAGAAACCCAGAAGATGGTACACCGTGTGATCGAGAAAGGTTTCTAAAACGCACCTCATTTCTCATCTCCTTGTGCTCGGGTTCGCCATTCCAGCTGCTTTACTAGCAACCTCCCTCCTTGGAGAATCAGCACCTTTAACCTCCTGTTCCGTACAGGTTGCAATTTGTCCTGAGGATGAACGGGAAGAGGGGAAAACAATGAGAGACTAGCTCTAGGTGTTGGGACAGGCACAGGTCACTCTATTTTCCCATCAGGAAGAAGAATTAAGCACAGGCTCAGCCTGCCGCCCGGGACCAGAATAGGGCCTGAAGCAATCCTGCGCTTTTGCGGCCAGCTCCCAAGAAAGCGAGTTGAAAAATGGAGCTCAGGGGCACTGCAATTCACAAACCTGCAGACTTATAAATGATCACTCTCGTCCACAAATATATTGAGGGAAGGCAACGAAGAGGATTTGAAAGCAAGGCAGAATTGCAGGAAACAGATTTCAGGAGGGAGATTCAAATCGCCTTTAAAGCACAGGAAAAGCGGCAAAACCTCGAGAAGATGCCCTTGGCCAAAAAGGGCGTATGCGTTTTTTCCTGAATATATTCAGGAAAAAACGCATACGCCCTTTTTGGCCAACCAAGCAACCTGGAAAGGCAAATCAGCGCTACAAAGAAGTCTCGCTTCCCATCGGTCAAAAGGGCCATGCTGAATAAAGTGTCAAAACCAAAAATGCAGGTCAGGCCATGAGGAAACGGGAGCCTTGCTACGATGATGGGCGGGATGTAAATTGCCAACAGCCACTCTGGAGAAGTGTACGGTGTGTCCTGAAACATCTAAAAAACTCAGCTTAGAGAGCATAGGGCAGTTCCACTCATGGGCGTATAAATTGGGAAAACTAAAAATCAGCAAGACACAGGCACCCCAACGTTTAGGGCTGCTCTGTTGACAAGAACCTCCACTTCGTTACACCTTACATATCTCAGGAAAGAGAAAAATGGATAAAGAAGTTGTGGTCCTTATGTACAATGGAATATCACTCAGCCATGAAATCAACGTCATAAGGCTAGTAGCAGCATGATGAGTGGATTTAGGTACGACGATTCTAAATGAAATAAGTCACACAGAAAAAGACATTTATCATAAGATATCACTTATAGAGGGCATGTAAAAACCGCTACCCTTGAACTGAATTACAAAACAGAACAGAGTCACACGTTTAGAAAACACACTATGGCTGCTTAACGGGAAAGGTGATGTGGGGTGATGCATAAAACAACGGTTTCAAATTAGCTCAGATACCGTTCCATAAACCCAATATGTAATAGACAAGACCTACTCCTTTCTCAGTGAATTGGACTCAACACCCCCTATTCACGGCCCAAGAATATATCTGACTAGTAAGAATCTTAAAACCTATGTATTGATATCTCTCTGTAAGTGAGTCAAGTGGGTGTAAAGTGGCATAAACACAGCAGTGAAAAGCAGCTAAACCCCATTATAAAAATCAATTACTTTTAAAAACCTGTGAAAAAAAGACAGTGAAAGAGAGAGAAATTCTTACAAAATTCGTTTAGGGGCAGTTATGCTACCTGGATTGACCATATCTAGACCCACAGCTGATTGAGACATAACGGTGGACACTCTTGGGGCTGAGAGGTTTGGTGAGGTTGGGTGAGGAAACGCAGACCCTTTAAAGTAATACTGCGTGGTACCCATCCCATGGGTCCCAAATCTCCAGGTTTTTGGGCATCTTCCTACATCGAAAACATGCATGAGAAACCCAGAAGATGGTACACCGTGTGATCGCGAAAGGTTTCTAAAACGCACCTCATTTCTCATCTCCTTGTGCTCGGGTTCGCCATTCCAGCTGCTTTACTAGCAACCTCCCTCCTTGGAGAATCAGCACCTTTAACCTCCTGTTCCGTACAGGTTGCAATTTGTCCTGAGGATGAACGGGAAGAGGGGAAAACAATGAGAGACTAGCTCTAGGTGTTGGGACAGGCACAGGTCACTCTATTTTCCCATCAGGAAGAAGAATTAAGCACAGGCTCAGCCTGCCGCCCGGGACCAGAATAGGGCCTGAAGCAATCCTGCGCTTTTGCGGCCAGGTCCCAAGAAAGCGAGTTGAAAAATGGAGCTCAGGGGCACTGCAATTCACAAACCTGCAGACTTATAAATGATCACTCTCGTCCACAAATATATTGAGGGAAGGCAACGAAGAGGATTTGAAAGCAAGGCAGAATTGCAGGAAACAGATTTCAGGAGGGAGATTCAAATCGCCTTTAAAGCACAGGAAAAGCGGCAAAACCTCGAGAAGATGCCCTTGGCCAAAAAGGGCATATGCGTTTTTTCCTGAATATATTCAGGAAAAAAGGCATATGCCCTTTTTGGCCAACCAAGCAACCTGGAAAGGCAAATCAGCGCTACAAAGAAGTCTCGCTTCCCATCGGTCAAAAGGGCCATGCTGAATAAAGTGTCAAAACCAAAAATGCAGGTCAGGCCATGAGGAAACAGGAGCCTTGCTACGATGATGGGCGGGATGTAAATTGCCAACAGCCACTCTGGAGAAGTGTACAGTGTGTCCTGAAACATCTAAAAAACTCAGCTTAGAGAGCATAGGGCAGTTCCACTCATGGGCGTATAAATTGGGAAAACTAAAAATCAGCAAGACACAGGCACCCCAACGTTTAGGGCTGCTCTGTTGACAAGAACCTCCACTTCGTTACACCTTACATATCTCAGGAAAGAGAAAAATGGATAAAGAAGTTGTGGTCCTTATGTACAATGGAATATCACTCAGCCATGAAATCAACGTCATAAGGCTAGTAGCAGCATGATGAGTGGATTTAGGTACGACGATTCTAAATGAAATAAGTCACAGAGAAAAAGACATTTATCATAAGATATCACTTATAGAGGGCATGTAAAAACCGCTACCCTTGAACTGAATTACAAAACAGAACAGAGTCACACGTTTAGAAAACACACTATGGCTGCTTAACGGGAAAGGTGAGGTGGGGTGATGCATAAAACAAGGGTTTCAAATTAGCTCAGATACCGTTCCATAAACCCAATATGTAATAGACAAGACCTACTCCTTTCTCAGTGAATTGGACTGAACACCCCCTATTCACGGCCCAAGAATATATCTGACTAGTAAGAATCTTAAAACCTATGTATTGATATCTCTCTGTAAGTGAGTCAAGTGGGTGTAAAGTGGCATAAACACAGCAGTGAAAAGCAGCTAAACCCCATTATAAAAATCAATTACTTTTAAAAACCTGTGAAAAAAAGACAGTGAAAGAGAGAGAAATTCTTACAAAATTCGTTTAGGGGCAGTTATGCTACCTGGATTGACCATATCTAGACCCACAGCTGATTGAGACATAAGGGTGGACACTCTTGGGGCTGAGAGGTTTGGTGAGGTTGGGTGAGGAAACGCAGACCCTTTAAAGTAATACTGCGTGGTACCCATCCCATGGGTCCCAAATCTCCAGGTTCAAGGGCATCTTCCTACATCGAAAACATGCATGAGAAACCCAGAAGATGGTACACCGTGTGATCGGGAAAGGTTTCTAAAACGCACCTCATTTCTCATGTCCTTGTGCTCGGGTTCGCCATTCCAGCCGCATTACTAGAAATCTCCCACCTTGGAGAATCAGCACCTTTAACCTCCTGTTCCGTACAGGTTGCAATTTGTCCTGAGGATGAACGGGAAGAGGGGAAAACAATGAGAGACTAGCTCTAGGTGTTGGGACAGGCACAGGTCACTCTATTTTCCCATCAGGAAGAAGAATTAACCACAGGCTCAGCCTGCCGCCCGGGACCAGAATAGGGCCTGAAGCAATCCTGCGCTTTTGCGGCCAGCTCCCAAGAAAGTGAGTTGAAAAATGGAGCTCAGGAGCACTGCAATTCACAAACCTGCAGACTTATAAATGATCACTCTCGTCCACAAATATATTGAGGGAAGGCAACGAAGAGGATTTGAAAGCAAGGCAGAATTGCAGGAAACAGATTTCAGGAGGGAGATTCAAATCGCCTTTAAAGCACAGGAAAAGCGGCAAAACCTCGTCAATGACGCCCTTTTTGGCCAACCAAGCAACCTGGAAAGGCAAATCAGCGCTACAAAGAAGTCTCGCTTCCCATCGGTCAAAAGGGCCATGCTGAATAAAGTGTCAAAACCAGAAATGCAGGACAGGCCATGGAGAAACGGGAGCCTTGCTACGCTGATGGGCGGGATGTAAATTGCCAACAGCCACTCTGGAGTATGTACGGTGTGTCCTGAAACATCTAAAAAACTCAGCTTAGAGAGCATAGGGCACTTCCACTCATGGGCGTATAAAGTGGGAAAATTAAAAACCAGCAAGACACAGGCACCCCAAAGTTTAGGGCTGCTCTGTTGACAAGAACCTCCAACTTCGTTACACCTTAAATATCCCAGGAAAGAGAAAAATGGATAAAGATGTTGTGGTCCTTATGTACAATGGAATATCACTCAGCCATGAAATCAACGTCATAATGCTAGTAGCAGCATGATGAGTGGATTGAGGTACGACGATTCTAAGTGAAATAAGTCACACAGAAAAAGACACTTATCATAAGATATCACTTATAGAGGGAATGTAAAAACCGCTACCCTTGAACTGAATTACAAAACAGAACAGAGTCACACGTTTAGAAAACACACTATGGCTGCTTAACGGGAAAGGTGAGGTGGGGTGATGCATAAAACAAGGGTTTCAAATTAGCTCAGATACCGTTCCATAAACCCAATATGTACAAGAGAAGACCTACTCCTTGCTCAGTGAATTGGACTCAAAACCCCCTATTCACGGCCCAAGAATATATCTGACTAGTAAGAATCTTAAAACCTATGTATTGATATCTCTCTGTAAGTGAGTCAAGTGGGTGTAAAGTGACATAAACACAGCAGTGAAAAGCAGCTAAACCCCATTATAAAAATCAATTACTTTTAAAAACCTGTGAAAAAAAGACAGTGAAAGAGAGAGAAATTCTTACAAAATTCGTTTAGGGGCAGTTATGCTACCTAGATTGACCATATCTAGACCCACAGCTGATTGAGACATAAGGGTGGACACTCTTGGGGCTGAGAGGTTTGGTGAGGTTGGGTGAGGAAACGCAGACCCTTTAAAGTAATACTGTGTGGTACCCATCCCATGGGTTCCAAATCTCCAGGTTCAAGGGCATCTTCCTACATCGAAAACATGCATGAGAAACCCAGAAGATGGTACACCGTGTGATCGAGAAAGGTTTCTAAAACGCACCTCATTTCTCATCTCCTTGTGCTCGGGTTCGCCATTCCAGCTGCTTTACTAGCAACCTCCCTCCTTGGAGAATCAGCACCTTTAACCTCCTGTTCCGTACAGGTTGCAATTTGTCCTGAGGATGAACGGGAAGAGGGGAAAACAATGAGAGACTAGCTCTAGGTGTTGGGACAGGCACAGGTCACTCTATTTTCCCATCAGGAAGAAGAATTAAGCACAGGCTCAGCCTGCCGCCCGGGACCAGAATAGGGCCTGAAGCAATCCTGCGCTTTTGCGGCCAGCTCCCAAGAAAGCGAGTTGAAAAATGGAGCTCAGGGGCACTGCAATTCACAAACCTGCAGACTTATAAATGATCACTCTCGTCCACAAATATATTGAGGGAAGGCAACGAAGAGGATTTGAAAGCAAGGCAGAATTGCAGGAAACAGATTTCAGGAGGGAGATTCAAATCGCCTTTAAAGCACAGGAAAAGCGGCAAAACCTCGAGAAGATGCCCTTGGCCAAAAAGGGCGTATGCGTTTTTTCCTGAATATATTCAGGAAAAAACGCATACGCCCTTTTTGGCCAACCAAGCAACCTGGAAAGGCAAATCAGCGCTACAAAGAAGTCTCGCTTCCCATCGGTCAAAAGGGCCATGCTGAATAAAGTGTCAAAACCAAAAATGCAGGTCAGGCCATGAGGAAACGGGAGCCTTGCTACGATGATGGGCGGGATGTAAATTGCCAACAGCCACTCTGGAGAAGTGTACGGTGTGTCCTGAAACATCTAAAAAACTCAGCTTAGAGAGCATAGGGCAGTTCCACTCATGGGCGTATAAATTGGGAAAACTAAAAATCAGCAAGACACAGGCACCCCAACGTTTAGGGCTGCTCTGTTGACAAGAACCTCCACTTCGTTACACCTTACATATCTCAGGAAAGAGAAAAATGGATAAAGAAGTTGTGGTCCTTATGTACAATGGAATATCACTCAGCCATGAAATCAACGTCATAAGGCTAGTAGCAGCATGATGAGTGGATTTAGGTACGACGATTCTAAATGAAATAAGTCACACAGAAAAAGACATTTATCATAAGATATCACTTATAGAGGGCATGTAAAAACCGCTACCCTTGAACTGAATTACAAAACAGAACAGAGTCACACGTTTAGAAAACACACTATGGCTGCTTAACGGGAAAGGTGATGTGGGGTGATGCATAAAACAACGGTTTCAAATTAGCTCAGATACCGTTCCATAAACCCAATATGTAATAGACAAGACCTACTCCTTTCTCAGTGAATTGGACTCAACACCCCCTATTCACGGCCCAAGAATATATCTGACTAGTAAGAATCTTAAAACCTATGTATTGATATCTCTCTGTAAGTGAGTCAAGTGGGTGTAAAGTGGCATAAACACAGCAGTGAAAAGCAGCTAAACCCCATTATAAAAATCAATTACTTTTAAAAACCTGTGAAAAAAAGACAGTGAAAGAGAGAGAAATTCTTACAAAATTCGTTTAGGGGCAGTTATGCTACCTGGATTGACCATATCTAGACCCACAGCTGATTGAGACATAACGGTGGACACTCTTGGGGCTGAGAGGTTTGGTGAGGTTGGGTGAGGAAACGCAGACCCTTTAAAGTAATACTGCGTGGTACCCATCCCATGGGTCCCAAATCTCCAGGTTTTTGGGCATCTTCCTACATCGAAAACATGCATGAGAAACCCAGAAGATGGTACACCGTGTGATCGCGAAAGGTTTCTAAAACGCACCTCATTTCTCATCTCCTTGTGCTCGGGTACGCCATTCCAGCTGCTTTACTAGCAACCTCCCTCCTTGGAGAATCAGCACCTTTAAACTCCTGTTCCGTACAGGTTGCAATTTGTCCTGAGGATGAACGGGAAGAGGGGAAAACAATGAGAGACTAGCTCTAGGTGTTGGGACAGGCACAGGTCACTCTATTTTCCCATCAGGAAGAAGAATTAAGCACAGGCTCAGCCTGCCGCCCGGGACCAGAATAGGGCCTGAAGCAATCCTGCGCTTTTGCGGCCAGCTCCCAAGAAAGCGAGTTGAAAAATGGAGCTCAGGGGCACTGCAATTCACAAACCTGCAGACTTATAAATGATCACTCTCGTCCACAAATATATTGAGGGAAGGCAACGAAGAGGATTTGAAAGCAAGGCAGAATTGCAGGAAACAGATTTCAGGAGGGAGATTCAAATCGCCTTTAAAGCACAGGAAAAGCGGCAAAACCTCGAGAAGATGCCCTTGGCCAAAAAGGGCGTATGCGTTTTTTCCTGAATATATTCAGGAAAAAACGCATACGCCCTTTTTGGCCAACCAAGCAACCTGGAAAGGCAAATCAGCGCTACAAAGAAGTCTCGCTTCCCATCGGTCAAAAGGGCCATGCTGAATAAAGTGTCAAAACCAAAAATGCAGGTCAGGCCATGAGGAAACGGGAGCCTTGCTACGATGATGGGCGGGATGTAAATTGCCAACAGCCACTCTGGAGAAGTGTACGGTGTGTCCTGAAACATCTAAAAAACTCAGCTTAGAGAGCATAGGGCAGTTCCACTCATGGGCGTATAAATTGGGAAAACTAAAAATCAGCAAGACACAGGCACCCCAACGTTTAGGGCTGCTCTGTTGACAAGAACCTCCACTTCGTTACACCTTACATATCTCAGGAAAGAGAAAAATGGATAAAGAAGTTGTGGTCCTTATGTACAATGGAATATCACTCAGCCATGAAATCAACGTCATAAGGCTAGTAGCAGCATGATGAGTGGATTTAGGTACGACGATTCTAAATGAAATAAGTCACACAGAAAAAGACATTTATCATAAGATATCACTTATAGAGGGCATGTAAAAACCGCTACCCTTGAACTGAATTACAAAACAGAACAGAGTCACACGTTTAGAAAACACACTATGGCTGCTTAACGGGAAAGGTGATGTGGGGTGATGCATAAAACAACGGTTTCAAATTAGCTCAGATACCGTTCCATAAACCCAATATGTAATAGACAAGACCTACTCCTTTCTCAGTGAATTGGACTCAACACCCCCTATTCACGGCCCAAGAATATATCTGACTAGTAAGAATCTTAAAACCTATGTATTGATATCTCTCTGTAAGTGAGTCAAGTGGGTGTAAAGTGGCATAAACACAGCAGTGAAAAGCAGCTAAACCCCATTATAAAAATCAATTACTTTTAAAAACCTGTGAAAAAAAGACAGTGAAAGAGAGAGAAATTCTTACAAAATTCGTTTAGGGGCAGTTATGCTACCTGGATTGACCATATCTAGACCCACAGCTGATTGAGACATAACGGTGGACACTCTTGGGGCTGAGAGGTTTGGTGAGGTTGGGTGAGGAAACGCAGACCCTTTAAAGTAATACTGCGTGGTACCCATCCCATGGGTCCCAAATCTCCAGGTTTTTGGGCATCTTCCTACATCGAAAACATGCATGAGAAGCCCAGAAGATGGTACACCGTGTGATCGCGAAAGGTTTCTAAAACGCACCTCATTTCTCATCTCCTTGTGCTCGGGTACGCCATTCCAGCTGCTTTACTAGCAACCTCCCTCCTTGGAGAATCAGCACCTTTAAACTCCTGTTCCGTACAGGTTGCAATTTGTCCTGAGGATGAACGGGAAGAGGGGAAAACAATGAGAGACTAGCTCTAGGTGTTGGGACAGGCACAGGTCACTCTATTTTCCCATCAGGAAGAAGAATTAAGCACAGGCTCAGCCTGCCGCCCGGGACCAGAATAGGGCCTGAAGCAATCCTGCGCTTTTGCGGCCAGCTCCCAAGAAAGCGAGTTGAAAAATGGAGCTCAGGGGCACTGCAATTCACAAACCTGCAGACTTATAAATGATCACTCTCGTCCACAAATATATTGAGGGAAGGCAACGAAGAGGATTTGAAAGCAAGGCAGAATTGCAGGAAACAGATTTCAGGAGGGAGATTCAAATCGCCTTTAAAGCACAGGAAAAGCGGCAAAACCTCGAGAAGATGCCCTTGGCCAAAAAGGGCGTATGCGTTTTTTCCTGAATATATTCAGGAAAAAACGCATACGCCCTTTTTGGCCAACCAAGCAACCTGGAAAGGCAAATCAGCGCTACAAAGAAGTCTCGCTTCCCATCGGTCAAAAGGGCCATGCTGAATAAAGTGTCAAAACCAAAAATGCAGGTCAGGCCATGAGGAAACGGGAGCCTTGCTACGATGATGGGCGGGATGTAAATTGCCAACAGCCACTCTGGAGAAGTGTACGGTGTGTCCTGAAACATCTAAAAAACTCAGCTTAGAGAGCATAGGGCAGTTCCACTCATGGGCGTATAAATTGGGAAAACTAAAAATCAGCAAGACACAGGCACCCCAACGTTTAGGGCTGCTCTGTTGACAAGAACCTCCACTTCGTTACACCTTACATATCTCAGGAAAGAGAAAAATGGATAAAGAAGTTGTGGTCCTTATGTACAATGGAATATCACTCAGCCATGAAATCAACGTCATAAGGCTAGTAGCAGCATGATGAGTGGATTTAGGTACGACGATTCTAAATGAAATAAGTCACACAGAAAAAGACATTTATCATAAGATATCACTTATAGAGGGCATGTAAAAACCGCTACCCTTGAACTGAATTACAAAACAGAACAGAGTCACACGTTTAGAAAACACACTATGGCTGCTTAACGGGAAAGGTGATGTGGGGTGATGCATAAAACAACGGTTTCAAATTAGCTCAGATACCGTTCCATAAACCCAATATGTAATAGACAAGACCTACTCCTTTCTCAGTGAATTGGACTCAACACCCCCTATTCACGGCCCAAGAATATATCTGACTAGTAAGAATCTTAAAACCTATGTATTGATATCTCTCTGTAAGTGAGTCAAGTGGGTGTAAAGTGGCATAAACACAGCAGTGAAAAGCAGCTAAACCCCATTATAAAAATCAATTACTTTTAAAAACCTGTGAAAAAAAGACAGTGAAAGAGAGAGAAATTCTTACAAAATTCGTTTAGGGGCAGTTATGCTACCTGGATTGACCATATCTAGACCCACAGCTGATTGAGACATAACGGTGGACACTCTTGGGGCTGAGAGGTTTGGTGAGGTTGGGTGAGGAAACGCAGACCCTTTAAAGTAATACTGCGTGGTACCCATCCCATGGGTCCCAAATCTCCAGGTTTTTGGGCATCTTCCTACATCGAAAACATGCATGAGAAACCCAGAAGATGGTACACCGTGTGATCGCGAAAGGTTTCTAAAACGCACCTCATTTCTCATCTCCTTGTGCTCGGGTACGCCATTCCAGCTGCTTTACTAGCAACCTCCCTCCTTGGAGAATCAGCACCTTTAAACTCCTGTTCCGTACAGGTTGCAATTTGTCCTGAGGATGAACGGGAAGAGGGGAAAACAATGAGAGACTAGCTCTAGGTGTTGGGACAGGCACAGGTCACTCTATTTTCCCATCAGGAAGAAGAATTAAGCACAGGCTCAGCCTGCCGCCCGGGACCAGAATAGGGCCTGAAGCAATCCTGCGCTTTTGCGGCCAGCTCCCAAGAAAGCGAGTTGAAAAATGGAGCTCAGGGGCACTGCAATTCACAAACCTGCAGACTTATAAATGATCACTCTCGTCCACAAATATATTGAGGGAAGGCAACGAAGAGGATTTGAAAGCAAGGCAGAATTGCAGGAAACAGATTTCAGGAGGGAGATTCAAATCGCCTTTAAAGCACAGGAAAAGCGGCAAAACCTCGAGAAGATGCCCTTGGCCAAAAAGGGCGTATGCGTTTTTTCCTGAATATATTCAGGAAAAAACGCATACGCCCTTTTTGGCCAACCAAGCAACCTGGAAAGGCAAATCAGCGCTACAAAGAAGTCTCGCTTCCCATCGGTCAAAAGGGCCATGCTGAATAAAGTGTCAAAACCAAAAATGCAGGTCAGGCCATGAGGAAACGGGAGCCTTGCTACGATGATGGGCGGGATGTAAATTGCCAACAGCCACTCTGGAGAAGTGTACGGTGTGTCCTGAAACATCTAAAAAACTCAGCTTAGAGAGCATAGGGCAGTTCCACTCATGGGCGTATAAATTGGGAAAACTAAAAATCAGCAAGACACAGGCACCCCAACGTTTAGGGCTGCTCTGTTGACAAGAACCTCCACTTCGTTACACCTTACATATCTCAGGAAAGAGAAAAATGGATAAAGAAGTTGTGGTCCTTATGTACAATGGAATATCACTCAGCCATGAAATCAACGTCATAAGGCTAGTAGCAGCATGATGAGTGGATTTAGGTACGACGATTCTAAATGAAATAAGTCACACAGAAAAAGACATTTATCATAAGATATCACTTATAGAGGGCATGTAAAACCGCTACCCTTGAACTGAATTACAAAACAGAACAGAGTCACACGTTTAGAAAACACACTATGGCTGCTTAACGGGAAAGGTGAGGTGGGGTGATGCATAAAACAAGGGTTTCAAATTAGCTCAGATACCGTTCCATAAACCCAATATGTAATAGACAAGACCTACTCCTTGCTCAGTGAATTGGACTCAACACCCCCTATTCACGGCCCAAGAATATAGCTGACTAGTAAGAATCTTAAAACCTATGTATTGATATCTCTCTGTAAGTGAGTCAAGTGGGTGTAAAGCGGCATAAACACAGCAGTGAAAAGCAGGTAAACCCCATTTTAAAAATCAATTACTTTTAAAAACCCGTGAAACAAAGACAGTGAAAGAGAGAGAAATTCTTACAAAATTCGTTCAGGGCCTGTGATGCCACCCGGATTGACCATATCCAGACCCACAGCTGATTGAGACATAAGGGTGGACTCTCTTGGGGCTGAGAGGTTTGGTGAGGTTGGGTGAGCAAACGCAGACCCTTTAAAGTAATACTGCGTGGTACCCATCCCATGGGTCCCAAATCTCCAGGTTCAAGGTCATCTTCCTACATCGAAAACATGCATGAGAAACCCAGAAGATGGTACACAGTGTGATCGGGAAAGGTTTCTAAAACACACCTCATTTCTCATCTCCTTGTTCTCCGGTTCGCCATTCCAGCTGCTTTACTAGCAATCTCCCTCCTTGGAGAATCAGCACCTTTAACCTCTTGTTCCGTACAGGTTGCAATTTCTCCTGAGGATGAACGGGAAGAGGGGGAACCAATGAGAGAATAGCTCTTGGTGTTGGGACAGGCACAGGTCACTCTATTTTCCCATCAGGAAGAAGAATTAACCACAGGCTCAGCCTGCCACCCGGGAGCAGAATAGGGCCTGAAACAATCCTGCGCTTTTGCGGCCAGCTCCCAAGAAAGCGAGTTGAAAAATGGAGCTCAGGGGCACTGCAATTCACAAACCTGCAGACTTCTAAATGATCACTCTCGTCCACAAATATATTGAGGGAAGGCAACGAAGAGGATTTGAAAGCAAGGCAGAAGTGCAGCAAACAGATTTCAGGAGGTAGATTCGAATCGCCTTTAAAGCACAGGAAAAGCGGCAAATCCTCGACAATGATGCCCTTGGCCAAAAAGGGCGTATGCGTTTTTTCCTGAACATATTCAGGAAAAAACGCATACGCCCTTTTTGGCCAACCAAGCAACCTGGAAAGGGAAATCAGCCCTACAAAGAAGTCTCACTTCCCATCGGACAAAAGAGCCATGCTGAATAAAGTGTCAAAACCAGAAATGCAGGACAGGCCATGGAGAAACGGGAGCCTTGCTACGCTGATGGGCGGGATGTAAGTTGTCAACACCCACTCTGGAGAAATGTACGGTGTGTCCTGAAACATCTAAAAAAGTCATCTTAGAGAGCATAGGGCACTTCCACTCATGGGTGTATAAATTGGGAAAACTAAAAATCTACAAGACACAGGCACCCCAAAGTTTAGGGCTGCTCTGTTGACAAGAACCTCCACTTCGTTACACCTTAAATATCCCAGGAAAGAGAAAAATGGATAAAGAAGTTGTGGTCCTTATGTACAATGGAATATCACTCAGCCATGAAATCAACGTCATAAGGCTAGTAGCAGCATGATGAGTGCATTCAGGTACGACGATTCTAAGTGAAATAAGTCACACAGAAAAAGACACTTATCATAAGATATCACTTATAGAGGGAATGTAAAAACCGCTACCCTTGATCTGAATTACAAAACAGAACGGAGTCACACGTTTAGAAAACACACTATGGCTGCTTAACGGGAAAGGTGAGGTGGGGTGATGCATAAAACAAAGGTTTCAAATTAGCTCAGATACCGTTCCATAAACCCAATATGTAATAGACAAGACCTACTCCTTGCTCAGTGAATGGGACCCAACACCCCCTATTCACAGCCCAAGAATATATCTGACTAGTAAGTATCTTAAAACCTATGTATTGATATCTCTCTGTAAGTGAGTCAAGTGGGTGTAAAGCGGCATAAACACAGCAGTGAAAAGCAGCTAAAACCCATTTTCAAAATCAATTACTTTTAAAAACCAGTGAAACAAAGACAGTGAAAGAGAGAGAAATTCTTACAAAATTCGTTCAGGGCCTGTGATGCCACCCGGATTGACCATATCCAGACCCACAGCTGACTGAGACATAAGGGTGGACTCTCTTGGGGCTGAGAGTTTTGGTGAGGTTGGGTGAGCAAACGCAGACCCTTTAAAATAATACTGCGTGGTACCCATCCCATGGGTCCTAAATCTCCAGGATCAAGGGCATCTTCCTATATCGAAAACATGCATGAGAAACCCAGAAAATGGTACACCGTGTGATCGGGAAAGGTTTCTAAAACGCACCTCATTTCTCATCTCCTTGTGCTCGGGTTCGCCATTCCAGCTGCTTTACTAGCAATCTCCCTCCTTGGAGAATCAGCACCTTTAACCTCCTGTTCCGTACAGGTTGCAATTTGTCCTGAGGATGAACGGGAAGAGGCGGAACCAATGACAGACTAGCTCTAGGTGTTGGGATAGGCACAGGTCACTCTATTTTCCCATCAGGAAGAAGAATTAACCACAGGTTCAGCCTGCCGCCCGTGACCAGAATAGGGCCTAAAGCAATCCTGCGCTTTTGCGGCCAGCTCCCAAGAAAGCGAGTTGAAAAATGGAGTTCAGGGGCACTGCAATTCACAAACCTGCAGACTTCTAAATGATCACTCTCGTCCACAAATATATTGAGGGAAGGCAACGAAGAGGATTTGAAAGCAAGGCAGAATTGCAGGAAACAGATTTCAGGAGGTAGATTCGAATCGCCGTTAAAGCACAGGAAAAGCGGCAAATCCTCGACAATGATGCCCTTGGCCAAAAAGGGCGTATGCGTTTTTTCCTGAATATATTCAGGAAAAAACGCATACGCCCTTTTTGGCCAACCAAGCAACCTGGAAAGGCAAATCAGCGGTACAAAGAAGTCTCGCTTCCCATCGGTCAAAAGGACCATGCTGAATAAAGTGTCAAAACCAGAAATGCAGGACAGGCCATGGAGAAACGGGAGCCTTGCTACGCTGATGGGCGGGATGTAAATTGCCAACAGCCACTCGGGAAAAGTGTACGGTGTGTCCTGAAACATCTAAAAAACTCAGCTTAGAGAGCATAGGGCACTTCCACTCATGGGCGTATAAATTGGGAAAACTAAAAATCAGCAAGACACAGGCACCCCAACGTTTGGGGCTGCTCTGTTGACAAGAACCTCCACTTCGTTACACCTTAAATATCCCAGGAAAGAGAAAAATGGATAAAGAAGTTGTGCTCCTTATGTACAATGCAATATCACTCAGCCATGAAATCAACGTCATAAGGCTAGTAGCAGCATGATGACTGGATTTAGGTACGACGATTCTAAGTGAAATAAGTCACACAGAAAAAGACACTTATCATAAGCTATCACTTATAGAGGGAATTCAAAAACCGCTACCCTTGAACTGAATTACAAAACAGAACAGAGTCACACGTTTAGAAAACACACTATGGCTGCTTAACGGGAAAGGTTAGGTGTGGTGATGCATAAAACAAGGGTTTCAAATTAGCTCAGATACCGTTCAATAAACCCAATATGTAATAGACTAGACCTACTCCTTGCTCAGTGAATTGGACTCAACACCCCCTATTCACGGCCCAAGAATATATCTGACTAGTAAGAATCTTAAAACCTATGTATTGATATCTCTCTGTAAGTGAGTCACGTGGGTGTAAAGGGGCATAAACACAGCAGTGAAAAGCAGCTAAACCCCTTTATAAAAATCAATTACTTTTGAAAACCTGTGAAAACAAGACAGTGAAAGAAAGAGAAATTCTTACAAAATTCGTTCAGGGGCTGTGATGCTACCTGGATTTACCATAACTAGACCCACAGCTTATTGAGACATAAGGGTGGACTCTCTTGGGGCTGAGAGGTTTGGTGAGGTTGGGTGAGCAAACGCAGACCCTTTAAAATAATACTGCGTGGTACCCATCCCATGGGTCCTAAATCTCCAGGTTCAAGGGCATCTTCCTACATCGAAAACATGCATGAGAAACCCAGAAGATGGTACACCGTGTGACCGGGAAAGGTTTCTAAAACGCACCTCATTTCTCATCTCCTTGTGCTCGAGTTCGCCATTCCAGCCGCTTTACTAGCAATCTCCCTCCTTGGAGAATCAGCACCTTTAACCTCCTGTTCCGTACAGGTTGCAATTTGTCCTGAGGATGAACGGGAAGAGGGGGAACCAATGAGAGACTAGCTCTAGGTGTTGGGACAGGCACAGGTCACTCTATTTTCCCATCAGGAAGAAGAATTAACCACAGGCTCAGCCTGCCACCCGGGACCAGAATAGGGCCTGAAGCAATCCTGCGCCTTTGCGGCCAGCTCCCAAGAAAGCGAGTTGAAAAATGGAGCTCAGGGGCACTGCAATTCACAAACCTGCAGACTTCTAAATGATCACTCTCGTCCACAAATATATTGAGAGAAGGCAACGAAGATGATTTGAAAGCAAGGCAGAAGTGCAGGAAACAGATTTCAGGAGGTAGATTCGAATCGCCTTTAAAGCACAGGAAAAGTGGCAAATCCTCGACAATGACGCCCTTGGCCAAAAAGGGCGTATGCGTTTTTTCCTGAACATATTCAGGAAAAAACCCATACGCCCTTTTTGGCCAACCAAGCAACCTGGAAAGGGAAATCAGCGCTACAAAGAAGTCTCGCTTCCCATCGGTCAAAAGGGCCATGCTGAATAAAGTGTCAAAACCAGAAATGCAGGACAGGCCATGGAGAAACGGGAGCCTTGCTACGATGATGGGCGAGATGTAAATTGCCAACAGCCACTCTGGAGAAGTGTACGGTGTGTCCTGAAATATCTAAAAAACTCAGCTTAGAGAGCATAGGGCACTTCCACGCATGGGTGTATACATTGGGAAAACAAAAATCAGCAAGACACAGCCACCCCAATGTTTAGGGCTGCTCTGTTGACAAGAACCTCCACTTCGTTACACCTTAAATATCCCAGGAAAGAGAAAAATGGATAAAGAAGTTGTGGTCCTTATGTACAATGGAATATCACTCAGCCATGAAATCAACGTCATAAGGCTAGTAGCAGCATGATGAGTGGATTTAGGTATGACGATTCTTAGTTAAATAAGTCACACAGAAAAAGACACTTATCATAAGATATCACTTATAGAGGGAATGTAAAAACCGCTACCCTTGAACTGAATTACGAAACAGAACGGAGTCACACGTTTAGAAAACACACTATGGCTGCTTAACGGGAAAGGTGGGTGGGGTGATGCATAAAACAAGGGTTTCAAATTAGCTCAGATACCGTTCCATAAACCCAATATGTAATAGACAAGACCTACTCCTTGCTCAGTGAACAGGACCCAACACCCCCTATTCACCGCTCAAAAATATAACTGACTAGTAAAAATCTTAAAACCTATGTATTGATATCTCTCTGTAAGTGAGTCAAGTGGGTGTAAAGCGGCATAAACACAGCAGTGAAAAGCAGGTAAACCCCATTTTAAAAATCAATTACTTTTAAAAACCCGTGAAACAAAGACAGTGAAAGAGAGAGAAATTCTTACAAAATTCGTTCAGGGCCTGTGATGCCACCCGGATTGACCATATCCAGACCCACAGCTGATTGAGAAATAAGGGTGGACTCTCTTGGGGCTGAGAGGTTTGGTGAGGTTTGGTGAGCAAACGCAGACCCTTTAAAGTAATACTGCGTGGTACCCATCCCATGGGTCCCAAATCTCCAGGTTCAAGGGCATCTTCCTACATCGAAAACATGCATGAGAAACCCAGAAGATGGTACACCGTGTGATCGGGAAATGTTTCTAAAACTCACCTCATTTCTCATCTCCTTGTGCTCGGGTTCGCCATTCCAGCCGCTTTACTAGCAATCTCCCTCCTTGGAGAATCAGCACCTTTAACCTCCTGTTCCGTACAGGTTGCAATTTGTCCTGATGATGAACGGGAAGAGGGGGAACCAATGAGAGACTAGCTCTAGGTGTTGGGACAGGCACAGGTCACTCTATTTTCCCATCAGGAAGAAGAATTAACCACAGGTTCAGCCTGCCGCCCGGGACCAGAATAGGGCCTGAAGCAATCCTGCGCTTTTGCGGCCAGCTCCCAAGAAAGCGAGTTGAAAAATGGAGCTCAGGGGCACTGCAATTCACAAACCTGCAGACTTCTAAATGATCACTCTCGTCAACAAATATATTGAGGGAAGGCAACGAAGAGGATTTGAAAGCAAGGCAGAAGTGCAGGAAACAGATTTCAGGAGGTAGATTCGAATCGCCTTTAAAGCACAGGAAAAGCGGCAAATCCTCGACAATGATGCCCTTGGCCAAAAAGGGCGTATGAGTTTTTTCCTGAACATATTCAGGAAACAACGCATACGCCCTTGTTGGCCAACCAAGCAACCTGGAAAGGGAAATCAGCTCTACAAAGAAGTCTCACTTCCCATCGGTCAAAAGGGCCATGCTGAATAAAGTGTCAAAACCAGAAATGCAGGACAGGCCATGGAGAAACGGGAGCCTTGCTACGCTGATGGGCGAGATTTAAATTGCCAACAGCCACTCTGGAGAAGTGTACGGTGTGCCCTGAAACATCTAAAAAACTCAGCTTAGAGAGCATAGGGCACTTCCACGCATGGGTGTATACATTGGGAAAACAAAAATCAGCAAGACACAGCCACCCCAAAGTTTAGGGCTGCTCTGTTGACAAGAACCTCCACTTCGTTACACCTTAAATATCCCAGGAAAGAGAAAAATGGATAAAGAAGTTGTGGTCCTTATGAACAATGGAATATCACTCGGCCATGAAATCAACGTCATAAGGCTAGTAGCAGCATGAAGAGTGGATTTAGGAACGACGATTCTAAGTGAAATAATTCACACAGAAAAAGACACTTATCATAAGATATCACTTATAGAGGGAATGTAAAAACCGCTACCCTTGATCTGAATTACAAAACAGAACGTAGTCACACGTTTAGAAAACACACTATGGCTGCTTAACGGGAAAGGTGAGGTGGGGTGATGCATAAAACAAGGGTTTCAAATTAGCTCAGATACCGTTCCATAAACCCAATATGTAATAGACAAGACCTACTCCTTGCTCAGTGAACTGGACCCAACACCCCCTATTCACCGCCCAAGAATATAACTGACTAGTAAGAATCTTAAAACCTATGTATTGATATCTCTCTGTAAGTGAGTCAAGTGGGTGTAAAGCGGCATAAACACAGCAGTGAAAAGCAGCTAAATCCCATTTTCAAAATCAATTACTTTTAAAAACCCGTGAAACAAAGACAGTGAAAGAGAGAGAAATTCTTACAAAATTCGTTCAGGGCCTGTGATGCCACCCGGATTGACCATATCCAGACCCACAGCAGATTGAGACATAAGGGTGGACTCTCTTGGGGCTGAGAAGTGTGGTGAGGTTGGGTGAGCAAACGCAGACCCTTTAAAGTAATACTGCGTGGTACCCATCCCATGGGTCCCAAATCTCCAGGTTCAAGGGCATCTTCCTACATCGAAAACATGCATGAGAAACCCAGAAGATGGTACACCGTGTGATCGGGAAAGGTTTCTAAAACGCACCTCATTTCTCATCTCCTTGTGCTCGGGTTCGCCATTCCAGCCGCTTTACTAGCAATCTCCCTCCTTGGAGAATCAGCACCTTTAACCTCCTGTTCCGTACAGGTTGCAAATTGTCCTGAGGATGAACGGGAAGAGGCGGAACCAATGACAGACTAGCTCTAGGTGTTGGGACAGGCACAGATCACTCTATTTTCCCATCAGGAAAAATAATTAACCACTGGCTCACCCTGCCGCCCGGGGCCAGAATAGTGCCTGAAAAAATCCTGCGCATTTGCGGCCAGCTCCCAAGAAAGCAAGTTGAAAAATGGAGCTCAGGGGCACTGCAATTCACAAACCTACAGACTTATAAATGAGAACGCTCGTCCACAAATATATTGAGGGAAGGCAACGAAGAGGATTTGAAAGCAAGGCCGAATTGCAGGAAACAGATTTCAGGAGGTAGATTCGAATCGCCTTTAAAGCCCACGAAAATTGGCAAAACCTCGACAATTGATGCCCTTGGCCAAAAAGGGCGTATGCGTTTTTTCCTGAATATATTCAGGAAAAAACGCATACGCCCTTTTTGGCCAACCAAGAAACCTGGAAAGGGAAATCACCGCTACAAAGAAGTCTCGCTTCCCTAAGGTCAAAAGGGCCATGCTGAAAAAAGTGTCAAAACCAGAAATGCAGGACAGGCCATGGAGAAACGGGAGCCTTGCTACGCTGATGGGCGCGATGTATATTGCCAACAGCCACTCTGGAGAAGTGTACGGTGTATCCTGAAACATCTAAAAAACTTAGCTTAGACAGCATAGGCCCCTTCCACTCATGGGAGTATAAATTGGGAAAACTAAAAATCAGCAAGACACAGGCACCCCAAAGTTTAGGGCTGCTCTGTTGACAAGAACCTCCACTTCGTTACACCTTAAATATCCCAGGAAAGAGAAAAAAGGATAAAGAAGTTGTGCTCCTTATGTACAATGGAATATCACTCAGCCATTAAATAAACGTCATAAGGCTAGTAGCAGCATGATGAGTGGATTTAGGTACGACAATTCTAAGTGAAATAAGTCACACAGAAAAAGACACTTATCATAAGATATCACTTATAGAAGGAATGTAAAAACCGCTACACTTGAACTGAATTACAAAACAGAACATAGTCAAACGTTTAGAAAACACAATATGGCTGCTTAACGGTAAAGGTGAGGTGGGGTGATGCATAAAACAAGGGTTTCAAATTAGCTCAGATACCGTTCCATAAACCCAATATGTAATAGACAAGACTTACTCCTTGCTCAGTTAACTGGACTCAACACCCCCTATTCACCACCCAAGAATATATCTGACTATTAAGAATATTAAAAGCTATGTATTGATATCTGTCTGTAAGTGAGTCAAGTGGGTGTAAGGCGGCATAAACACAGCAGTGAAAAGCAGCTAAACCCCATTTTAAAAATCAATTACTTTTAAAAACCCGTGAAACAAAGACAGTGAAAGAGAGAGAAATTCTTACAAAATTCGTTAACGGGCTGTGATGCTACCTGGATTGACCATATCTAGACCCACAGCTGATTGAGATATAAGGGTGGACACTCTTGGGGCTGAGAGGTTTGGTGAGTTTGGGTGAGGAAACGCAGACCCTTTAAAGTAATACTGCGTGGTACCCATCCCATGGGTCCGAAATCTCCAGGTTCAAGGGCATCTTTCTACTTCGAAAACATGCATGAGAAACCCAGAATATGATACACCGTGGGATCGGGAAAGGTTTCTAAATCGCACCTCATTTCTCATGTCCTTGTGCTCGGGTTCGCCATTTCAGCCACTTTACTAGCAATCTCCCTCCTTGGAGAATCAGCACCTTTAACCTCCTGTTCCGTAAGGTTGCAATTTGTCCTGAGGATGAACGGGAAGAGGGGTAACCAATGAGAGACTAGCTCTAGGTGTTGGGACAGGCACAGGTCACTCTATTTTCCCACCAGGAAGAAGAATTAACCACAGGCTCAGCCTGCCGCCTGGTACCAGAATAGGGCCTGAAGCAATCCTCCGCTTTTGCGGCCAGCTCCCAAGAAAACGAATTGAAAAATGGAGCTCAGGGGCACTGCAATTCACAAACCTGCAGAGTTATAAATGATCACTCTCGTCCACAAATATATTGAGGGAAGGCAACGAAGAGGATTTGAAAGCAAGGCAGAATTGCAGGAAACAGATTTCAGGAGAAAGGTTCGAATCGCCTTTAAAGCACAGGAAAAGCGGCAAAACCTCGACAATGATGCCCTTGGCCAAAAAGGGCGTATGCGTTTTTTCCTGAATATATTCAGGAAAAAAACGCATACGCCCTTTTTGGCCAACCAAGCAACCTGGAAAGGCATATCAGCGCTACAAAGAAGTCTCGCTTCCCATCGGTCAAAAGGGCCATGCTGAATAAAGTGTCAAAACCAGAAATGCAGGACAGGCCATGGAGAAACGGGAGCATTGCTACGCTGACGGGCGGGATGTAAATTGCCAACAGCCACTCTGGAGAAGTGTACGGTGTGTCCTGAAACATCTAAAAAACTCAGCTTAGAGAGCATAGGGCACTTCCACTCATGGGTGTATAAATTGGGAAAACTTAAAATCAGCAAGACACAGGCACCCCAAAGTTTAAGGCTGCTCTGTTGACAAGAACCTCCACTTCGTTACACGTTAAATATCCCAGGAAAGAGAAAAATGGATAAAGAAGTTGTGGTCCTTATGTACAATGGAATATCACTCAGCCATGAAATCAACATCATAAGGCTAGTAGCAGCATGATGAGTGGATTTAGGTACGACGATTCTAAGTGAAATAAGTCACACAGAAAAAGACACTTATCATAAGATATCACTTATAGAGGGAATGTAAAAACCGCTTCCCTTGAACTGAATTACAAAACAGAACAGAGTCACACGTTTAGAAAACACACTATGGCTGCTTAACGGGAATGGTTAGGTGGGGTGATGCATAAAACAAGGGTTTCAAATTAGCTCAGATACCGTTCCATAAACCCAATATGTAATAGACAAGACCTACCCCTTGCTCAGTGAACTGGACTCAACACCCCCTATTCACTGCCCAAGAATATATCTGACTAGTAAGAATCTTAAAACCTATGTATTGATATCTCTCTGTAAGTGAGTCAAGTGGGTGTAAAGCGGCATAAACACAGCAGTGAAAAGCAGCTAAACCCCATTATAAAAATCAATTACTTTTAAAAACCCGTGAAACAAAGACAGTGAAAGAGAGAGAAATTCTTACAAAATTCGTTCAGGGCCTGTGATGCCACCTGGATTGACCATATCTAGACCCACAGCTGATTGAGGCATAAGGGTGGACACTCTTGGGTCTGAAAGGTTTGGTGAGGTTGGGTGAGCAAATGCAGACCCTTTAAAGTAATACTACGTGGTACCCATTCTATGGATCCCAAATCACCAGGTTCAATGGAATCTTCCTACAGAGAAAAAATGCTTGGGAATCCCGGTGGATGGTATATAGTGTGATCGAGAAAGGTTTCTGAAACGCTCTTCTTTCCTCATCTCCTTGTCCTCGGGTTCGCCATTCCAGCCGCTTTACTAACAATTTCCCCGCTTGGAGAATCAGCACCTTTAACCTCCTGTTCCGTACAGGTTGCAATTTGTCCTGAGGATGAATGGGAAGAGGGGGAACCCATGAGAGACTAGCTCTAGGTGTTGGGACAGGCACAGGTCACCCTAATTTCCCATCAGGAAGAAGAATTAACCACAGGCTCAGCCTGCGCCCCTGAACCAGAATAGGGCCTGAAGCAATCCTGCGGGTTTGCAGCCAGCTCCCAAAAAAGAGATTTGGAAAATGGAGCTCAGGAGCACGGCAATTCACAAATCTGCAGAGTTATAAATGATAACTCTCGTCTAAAAATGTATTGAGGTAAGGCAACGAAGAGGATTTCAAAGCAAGATAGAATTGCAGGAAACAGTTTTTCACAGGTAGATTGGACTCGCCTTTAAAGCACATGAAATTCCGCAGAACTTCGACAATGATGCAGTCGGCCAAAAAGGGCGTCTGCGTTCTTTCCTGAATTAATTTTGGAAAAAACGCAAATGCTCTTTTTGGCCAACTAAACAAGCGGGCAATGCAAATCAGCATTACAAAAATGTCTCACTTCGCATTGGTCAAAAGGCCCATGCTGAAAAATTGTTAAACCCAGAAATGCAGGACAGGCCATGGAGAAAACGGAGCCTTGTTATGCTGATCGGCGGGATGTAAATTGCCACCGGCCACTCTTGAGAAGTGTATGCTGTATCTTAAAACTTCTAAAAAACAGAGCTACAGAGCATACAGCACTTCCCCTCATGGGCGTATATCTTGGGAAAACCAAAAAATCGACAAGACACAGGCACCCCAAAGTTTAGGGCTGCTCTGTTTAGAAATTCCTCGATTTGGGTACAACTTACATGTCCTTGGAAGGAAAAAATGGAGAAAGAAGATATGGTACTTATGTACAATGGAATATTACTCAGCAATTAAATCAATGAAATAAGGCCAGTGGCAGCAACTCGTGGAGACTGAGGTACGATTATTCTAAGTGACATAAGTCAGACATAAAAAGAGACTTATCCTAAGGTATCACTTATAGATAGTATCTAAAAATGCCTTCACATGAACGCAATTACAAAACAGAAACGAAGTCACACATTTAGAAAACACACTTATGGCTGCTAAAGGAGAAAGGTGGGGCGGGGTGATGCATAAACCAGGAGGTTGAAATTAGCACAGATACGGTTCCATAAACAAAATAGGTATTCGACAGGGCCTACTCTATAGCTCAAAGAGCTGGACTCAGCACACTGTTGTCACCAGAAAAGGATATATAAGACTGGTAAGAATCTGTAAAAGAATTTATTGATGTCTCTCTTTAAGTGAATCAAGTGGATAGATATAGAGCAGGAAGAAACACAGTATTGAAAATCAGCTATACCCCATTATAAAATTAAATAACAAGAACAAAATAAAGACAGTGAGAGAGAGAGAAATTCTTACAAAATTTGTTCAAGGGCTGTGATGCAACCTGGACTGACCATCTCTAGACACAGAGCTGGATGGGACCTAAGGCTCTACACTCATTGGTCTGAGAGGCTTCGTGAGGATGGGACAGCAAATGCAGCACTTTTAGAGTAATACTTCCTGGCCCCCATTCCATGGGTTCCATATCTCCAGGTGCAGGGGACCCTTCCTACAGCTAAAACATGCATGGCACATCCAGAGGATGGTACACCGTCTGATCGGGAAGAGTTTGGAAAAGTCACCTCATCTCCACGTCTCCTGGTATTCGGGTTCCCCAGCTCCTTTCCTTAGAGTCTCCCCACTTTGGGAAGGCAGCACACTCAACAGCCGGTTTTGCACGGCTTGGAATTTTCCGGTGAAGAAGGGGAATGGCGGGATGGAATGAGACACAAGCCTTAGATGTTTGGACAGGCATATGCCACTCTAGTTTCCTACCTGGAAGAAGAATTTCCCTATCCTTCAGGTGCCCCAGTAACTGGAATGGGTCTGTAGAAATCCTGCCCCTTTGTGTCTGCTTCCCTAAACAAGTTGAAAACCGGTGCTCAGGGGCACTGCAATTCACAAACATGCAGGGTTGTAATTGACACCTCTAATGGAGTCATTTCTTGAGCCAAGTATTCGTAAAGGCCTTGTAAGCAAGGCAGAATTGCAGGAAAGGGATTTCAAGGGGTAGTTTGCACTCGTCATTAAAGCACATGCAAAGCTGCTGAACATCGCCAATGATGCAGTTTGCCAAAAAGGCCGTATGCGTTATTCCTTAATATATTCAGGAAAAACCCTTACTCCATTTTTGGCCAACAAAACAGGCGGGCAATGTAAATTAATACTACAAAGAGATATCACTTCGCACCAGTCAGAATGGCCAACCTCACAAACTGTAAAACCTGAAATGCAGGACAGGGCGTGGAGAAAAGGGAACCCTGACAAGCTGATGGTGGGAATGTAAATTGCTAACAGCCACTCTGGAGAAGTGGGTGGTGATTCCTTAAAAATCTAAAAACCAGAGCTTCAGAGCATATGGCTTTTCCACTCCTGGGCCTGTATCTTGGAAAAAACGTAAATTGACAGGACCCAGGCACTCTAAAATTTATGCAGCCCTGTTTACAAGAGCCTCTACTCGGAAGCTACCTAAAAGTCCTTGGAAGGAAGAATGGATAACAAAATTATGGTAGATATGTACAATGGAATATTACTCAGCCATGAAGTGAATGAAATAAGGCCATTTAGGGCCACTCAGAAGGACCTACATACATTCATACTAAGTGTCATAAATCAGGCAATGAAAAATATCATATGATATTACTTATCAGTGGAATCTAAAAATTGATACAAAGGTACTATCTTACAACACAGAAACAGAGTCCCAGACTTAGAACACAAACTTATGGTTACCAAACTGGAAAGGTGTGTTGGAGGCATAAATCATGAGGTTGGAGTTAGTATATACATATTTACAGAGAGAAAACTTGTAATCAACATGGACCTGCTGTAGAGCACTTGGAACTCTTCTCAACACCCTTTAGTAACCTCAATGGGAAAATAATTCTAAAAAGAATATATAGTTATCTCTGTATAAAGGAATCATGTTGGTGTATGTCAAAAATGAACACAACATGATAAATCAACTATATACTCCATTATAAATTTAAAATTAAGTTAAAGAAAAGAAAAATGATCACTAAATTTGTTTAGTCGCAGTGAACGTACTAGTGTCACATCTCTGGACACAGACACAATTTGGTCCCAAGGCTGGACTGTTGTGGGCCTGAGGACCTCGGGATGATATGCCAGCTAATTCGCCCCCCTTGAACATGTAGTACCTGGTCCCCTCTGCATGGGATCACTATCTCCAGATCTAAGTGTGCCCTCATACTACTAAACCAACCCTCTGACACCCAAAGGATGGTGGACTCTCTTCGCTGGATGACATTTGGAAAATCACCTGCTCTCAACATATCCTGGTGTTTGGGTTCCGACCTCCCGACTCCTTCGTAAGGGTCATCCCACTCTACAAGACAGCAACCTCAACAGGTGATTTTGCAGGGGTTTATACTTATTCGGGGGATGAAGAGTAAGGGGGAAGAAGGAATGGGACAGAAGCCCTTACATGTTTAGTCAGGCACATTCCACTCTAATTTAATACCCAAGAACAGGACTTGCCCTACATCTAAGTTTGTGTCAGTAACCAGAGAGGGACAGTAGAAACCCGGCCGCCTTCTGTTTCCCATAACAACAATTCTAAAACTGGACCTTATACGCACTTCATATTCACAATGCCTGGGGAGCTGTAAATGACAACAGCCCTCAAAAAATGTCTTGGGGTAGGTAATCGAAGTAGACTTCAAAACAAGGCAACCTTTCAATAACCCTTTTTCAAGGGGTAAATCTTACTGACACTGTTCAAAAAAAAAGCACATATGAAGATACTCACCATTGCTTTATGTTAGACAAATGCAAATCAGATGTACAAAGAAGTATCACCTGGAACCACTCAGAGTAGCCACCATCACAATGTCTACAAACAAGAAATGCTTCAGAGGGTGTGGAAAAAAGAGAAACCTACTACTTATTTTTTTTTAATTTGCGTTGGGTCTTCGTTGCTGCGCACGGCTTTTCTATAGTTGCAGCAAGCGGGGGCTACTCATCATTGTGGTACGAAGCCTTCTCTTTGTGGTGGCTTCTCTTGTTGTGGAGCACAAGCTGTAGGCACACAGGCTTCAGTAGTTGTGGCTCGTGGGCTCTAGAGCACAGACTGAGTAGTTGTGGTGCACGGGCTTACTTGTTCTGTGGCATGTGAGATCTTTCCTGGCCAGGGCTCCAACCTGTGTCCCCTGAACTGGCAGGCAGATTCTTAACCACTGCACCACCAATTCTATGCTATCGGTGGCAATGCCAATTGGTAACAGCCACTATGGAGCACAGAATGGAGGTTACCAGAGTAAGGGGAGGTGGGAGGGATAAATTGGAAATTGGGATTGACATATACACACCACTATATATAAAAGAGATAACAAATAAGGGCTTACTGTATAGCACAGGGAACGCTACTCAATACTCTGTAATGACCTGTATGGGAAAGGAATCCAAAAAGGATTGGATATATGTATAACTGCTTCACTGTGCTGTGCAGCAGAAAGTAACACAACATTGTAAATCAACTCTATTCCAAAAAAATTGAAATTGAAATGAAATGAAGTAAAATAAAATAAAGTAGAGCTACCAGATGATCCAGCAAGTTCACTCCTGTGTGCCTATCTGGAGGAAAGCATAAATCGAAAAGACACATCTTCCCCAATGTTCACTGCAACACTCTTTACAATAGCGAAGACATGGAAGCAACCAAAATGTCCATCAACATATGAATATAGGTAAAGAATATGTGATACATATATATAATGGAATATGACTCAGCCATAAAATAGAAGAAAATAATGCCAGTTGCAGTAACATGGATGGACCTAGAGATGATTGTACTAAGTGAAGTAAGTCAGACAGAGTAAGACAAATATTGGATGATATCACTTCTAGGTGGAAGCTAAAAATTGATACAAATGAACTAACTTACAAAACAGAGGCAGACTCACAGACTTGGAAAACAAACTTATGGTGACCAAAGGGGAGAGGTGGGGGGTAGGGATAAATCAGGAGCTTGGGGTAAACATACGAATACTACTATATATAACAGATAAGCAACAAGGACCTACTGTATAGTACAGGGAGCTCTACTCAGTATTCTGGGAATACCGTTATCAGAAAAGAATCTGATAAAGAATGAATATATGCATATGTGTAACTGAATCACTTGCTGTGCAGCTGAAATGAACACAACATTGTAAATCAACTATACTCCAATAACATTTAAATTTCAAAATAAAGAAAATCACCTATATTTCAAGAGAAAAAAAAAAGAATTCCCATCTCTTTATATGGCTTGATAGCTTACCTTTTTTAGTGCTCAATATTATCCCATTCCCAGAGTATATTAATACTATATCATTTCATTCACCTATTGGAGGACACCTTAGTTTCATTCACATTTTGGCAATATTGAATTAGGTGCCATAAATATCCATATGCAGGTTTTCCTCTGGAAGTATGTTTTAAACTACTTTCAGTAAATATCCATGAGAACACTTGACGGATTGTACAGTAAGGGAATGCTCAATATTCTAGCAAGTGTCAATCAGACTACCAAAGTAGCTGTATTATTTTTCATTTCCACCAATGACAAATGACATTTCCTATTGTTCCACATCTCCTACAGAATTTGTTCTTGTCATTGTTCA
This sequence comes from Balaenoptera physalus, assembly GCF_965194825.1. Lineage (NCBI taxonomy): Eukaryota > Metazoa > Chordata > Mammalia > Artiodactyla > Balaenopteridae > Balaenoptera > Balaenoptera physalus. The sequence continues at coordinate 75,112 of NW_028125014.1, forward strand.
CATTTTAGCCATTCTAAGTGTTACATAGTGGTATGGAATTGTATTTTTAATTTGCTTTTTCATGGCAGCATGTAATCTGGATTATTCTTCTGTATACTTATATGCATAGTGTCTATTTTCTTTGGTGAGGTGTCCATAAAGTATATTGGTCCACATTTTATTTAGGTTGCTTTCATTTTTTTCTACCCAATCTATATTTGTTTTATGTATTTTCATGCCTTATTGCATTAGCAAGGACTTGGAGTAAAATATGGAAAAGGAGTCATGAAAGGGGACATCCTTGCTTTTACCTGAACTTAGTGGAAAAGCTTCATGGTTTTGACCATTAATCATGATGTAAGATAAAAGTTTCCTGTAAATCTTTGTTTTCAACTTGAGAAAGCTCCAGTCTATTTCTTTAACTGAGAGTTTTTATGAAGAATGGGTGTTAGATTTTTTCAAAGGTCTTCTGAATCTATTGATATGCTAATGATTGTCTTTAAGGTGTTGATATGATGGATATAATTATTTGATTCTAGAATGTGGAACCAGCCTTTCATACCTGGGATTATTTCCTCTCATTCATGATATAAAATTCTCTCAAAATATTGTTGGATTCGATTTGGTAATATTTTGTTGAAGATTTTTGCATTGATGTTCCTGAGAGATATTGGTCAGTTTTCTTTACTATTCATATGTTCTTCTAAGTTTGGATGTTGTGGATTTAGTGTCAGACATTCATTTGGGGAGATTCTCAGTCATTTTTAAAAAATATTTTCTGTTCTTTATTATCTTTATTCTCCTCCTGCTATACCCATTATGTATAGGTCACAGCATTTTTCATTGTTCCACAATTATTGATTACTCTGTTCTGTTGATTCCTTTCCTGCCCATTTTCTCTTTTCTTTTGAGATTTAAAGGTTTCTCCTGATATGTCTTCAAGCTCACAGATATTTCTCCTCAGCCAGCTCTTTGACTGCTAAAACAAAATACGAGAGACTTGGTATTTTATAAACAACAGAATATTTTTTTTTCTCATAATTGCTGAGGCTGAAAAGTTCAAGAACAAGTAACCAGGGGCTTCCCTGGAGGTGCAGTGGTTAAGACTCGGCCTACCAATAAAGGGGACGAGGGTTCGAGCCCTGGTCCAGGAAGATCCCACATACCATGGAACAACTAAGCCCGTGCACCACAAATCCTGAGCCTGTGCTCTAGAGTCCACAGGCCACAACTACTGAGCCCGTGAGCCACAACTACTGAAACCCACACGCCTAGAGCCCGTGCTCCGCAACAAGAGAAGCCACTCAATGAGAAGCCCGCGCACCGCACCAAAGACCCAACACAGCCAAAAAATTAATTAATTAATTATCTAATTATTTTTTTTAAAAAAAGAACAAGTTGCCAGCTGACTTAGTGTCTGGCGAGGGACCAATTTCTGGTTCATAATGTGGGTCTTCTCGCTCGGCAATGAAATCATGGAATGGGCATAAGATCTTCTGTGTGCTACATTTATTAGGTCACTAATCCCATGTTTGAGGTCTCTGGCCTCATAACCTAATCACCTCCCAAAAGCCCCACCTCCTAATACCATCAACATGGGAGCTGGGTTTCAAAATTTTAAAATTAGAGGTACAAAATATTTACACCATAACAGGGACCACAGAGTTAACTGATTTTTCCTTTCATGTTAAAGGTTTGCACGTTTATATTTATTATATAATCCCAAAACCCTTGTTTTTTTTTATAAGATTCTTTTTCCGTATACGCCAGTACAGACCACTGAGTAGAGTTCCCTGTGCTATAAAGCAGGTCTTTATCTATTTTATATATAGTAGTGTGTATAAGTCAGTCCCAATCTCCCAATTTATCCCTTCCCCACTTATTCCCTGGTAACCATAAGTTTGTTTTCTATATCCATGATTCTATTTCTGTTGTGTAAATAAATTCATTTGTACCTTTTTTTTTCTTTTATAGATTCCTCATATAAGCAATATCATATGATATCTGTCTTTCTGTGTCTGACTTGCTTCACTCAGTATAACAATCTCTAGGTCCATCCATGTTGCTACAAAACCCTTAATTGTTAAGGATAACTCTCAATTTTTCCCAGTATCATCAGCAATTCTTTCTGGCAGACACGTGATAACACTTTTTAAACAGGGATATTGAGACCAAGGCTCCTGACCTGCAAACAAACAAAACATCATTCATATAGTGAAAACTTTGCAAATCAAAGGATGAAAGCACTTGGTCTAAATCCCTTTGCACCCACTGCTGACAGAGGGCAGAGGAGTTTGACTCACTAATCTTCCTTACGTGCACTTCTTCCTAATGGGGTATTCCATCTAAAACTTATAAGAAGCGGGGATGTATCATGGAACACACCAATCGCTACTACAGATTCTGAAGCAGCAAAAAAAAAAAAAAAAAAAAAAAACATGATAAATCCATCCAAAGGGTTCTGTCCACATTGTTACAATAGTTTCCTTCACACTGTGAACCCTTTTCAAACCCTATCATTTGAACCTATTTTTATTTTTTTCAACAAAAATAATGTTAATCTGCAGTCAGACACTCCAGTAATATTACACTATCCCTTGTGCAAGTATGTAGGGATTTGAGGAGCTATGGGAGGCCACCATGAGAGGTTGCCTAGAGTAATTAGGACATTTCATTTAATGTTGGTTCTTCTCCCTAAGATGTCTGCTATCCTCTTCTTTTTGTAGCTACTAGCATTGAGAAAGTGACCAAGATAAGGCCCTTCTCTTTTACTGCCCATGAATGGAACTGTGATTAACCCCACAGAACTTGGTGCTTCCAGAATCCCCTGAACCTACTGACCCTCCATGCATGGCATGACATAGATAAGGATGGTGACGTGTATCCTTGTATAGAGCATGTTATAAAATGTTTGACTCTTCCCTTCCTCATAATTCCAAAGAATAGGTTTCTTTGGATTTCTGCTTAATGCTGCTGGAGTTGGTACATAAGTTGAGGGAGGTATCAGGGCACACCAAAAGAGAGGGTAACTGCACAGAAAATACAAGCAGGTACATTTCTGTGTAGTTTCAAGCAGCTTATTTGCTATATCAACCATGGTGACATGTTGACCCTTCCTCTTTCTACTAGTAGTACAACAAACATAAAGGATATTTAAGCTGCTTGTTTTATCCCCACCTCTCACAATTGATCTGCATTAACATATAGGACAATGAAGGGCCCTTTCTACCATCTTAACCAATATTTGAGAACTAGAAAATGTCCAGATTTTTCTGGGGTTTATTTTCATATTCCCCAATCAGGCCTATGAAGGAATCTTACCTATTGTGTTTATTAATGAAGTCATATCTCTGACGGCATACCATCATCAACAAAACTGGAAAGAAATTTGAAGGGTCTTCGATTTTACCATATTTGAAATAACAATATTTTAGCCTGACACGTTTTTGGATTTTAGAAAAAAATATTTTAAATGAGACAAAAAATCATTTTTATGACACAAAAAGACAGCAATAGTTTTATATTTTTATCTGTTCCACTTGCACACAAGTGTCTCATGGGGTTATGTAAAGCTCTCCTGTTGGGTGCTGTGCATGGTGCAAGTATGGATTAAAGCTTAGGAATCTTAAGCTTCAGTCACCTGAAACATTTAAATTAGGATGCAAGCAATCCTGTCCAACATTTGAAAAGAGCAAGACACTCTCTTTATTTTATTTGTTAGGTAATTAATCTGTCTTTTCCCCAAGGAGAGAAACAAGTGGCATCTTCCATCAATGTGTTGCACAAATATTTTTGAACAGAGAGTGCAAGCAGAGGCTGATACAGGCTGTGAAAAAAAAATGAGAGACCCTTTTGGCATTTTCTCCTAACTTATTGCAATCTCCCATTTAAAATGTGGCAATAATCAATCTTCTGAGGAAAAAGGCCCAAGGAAGGTTTTTGCTTCTGTGGAATAAAGGGATTGCTAAAGATTTCAGGAGGCAAGACGAATTAGTGAGAATGACCATGAGAAATCAGAGAAAAGTCAGATCCATGGATGAAGTGATGTTTACCACTGTGAATCAATGAGAAGTAGGAGCAAATGAAAAGAAAGCTGATACAACATTTTCTGAATAAATGTAACCTTTCAGCTGTCATAGAAAAATTAATACTCACTATGATACAACATATTTAGTTTAGAAAGTTAACTTAAATTTAAAGCTTAATAATTACATTTATTGAAGAAATGAAAACATATTTGTGGTTTAGAATAAATAATGTGTTCTGCTACAGGTAAGAAGACTACATAAATAAATAGAAATAAGACTAAATAAATAAAGAGGAAAATAACAAATTAGATGTTATTAACATTAAAAACTGACACTCATCTAAAGAAAGAGAAGGAGAGACAGAAAGAGAGAAGAACTCATCTCAAGCATGTATTAAAAACTCCTAAATAAGAAGTCTTCAGATGTTAAAAAAAAAAAAAAAGGAAGTCTTCAATAAGAAGATAATGGAATAGCAAAATGGGGGAAATATACCAAAAGATATTTCAAAAAAGAGAGTACAGAATGTTAAGTAAACATATGAAAAGATGCTTGGCTTCTGAGTAGTCAATTAAATGCAAAAGTGTGATACCTGGAATTATCACTCACCAACCAGAAAGTTCAAAGGAAAATGACAGGTATTATCAAGTTTGACAAGAATGTGTATAATCCTTGAATCTCATTCACTGCTGCTGAAGATGAAAAATCATAAAAATGTTTTGAAAGTATTTAGAAATATCTAAAAAGATAAACACAAGAAAGCTATGACTCGAAAATTTTACTACTACGTGTATACTGAACAATAATTTATACACACACCACCAAAGCTCAAGTTCTAGAATTTATATACCAGTGCTGTTCTCAATAGACACAAACTGAAAATCAGTCATATTGCAATACACATTGGAATAAATTAATTAATAGTTAAATATTTACATTATGGAATCCTATGCAACAGTGGCAATGCATGATCACAACCACAGGCAACCATATAGGCATATTCACAAACAACATAAAATAAAAAAGCCCAATCCAAAAGTGATTTTACTGTGCCATAACATTTATATAAAATACAAAATACAGGTAAAGTTATCTTTTTGTTAGATACCAGAACAATATTAAACCTTAAGGGGAGTCACTAGAATGGGACCAGGGGGCCTCTGAGTATCTGGCAATTTTCTGTGTCTTTATCTAGAAGCTATGTTTAGAGTGTATTCAGATGCTGAATTTTCTGAAATTTGTCATTTCCTTACAAACCATGCATGTTTTTCGTTGTTTTTTATACATAACAAAAACTTAAAAAGATAGACCAGGGAAGGTAATTGTATTAGCACTTTAATATCCATGCTTTTCAAGGTGGAAGTGAAAAGTATTAAATACTTGACATTGTGATTACTTCTTAAAAGTAAGGTGAAAATTTGAGGTTAATAAATAAGACATACTTCTTCATATATAATCCTCAAAGAGGAGGGGTAGAAAGGAGTATTATTTTTCTTCTTTAATACAGAATCGTTAAGATACAAAATAATGAAAACAGATTAGGTTTAAAAAAGAGCACACTGGACTTCCCTGGTGGCACAGTGGGTAAGAATTTGCCTGTCAATGCAGGGAACAGGCGTTCCATCCCTGGTCTGGGAAGATCCCACATGCCGCAGAGCAACTAAGCCTGTGTGCCACAAGTACTGAGCCTGTGCTCTAGAGCCTGCAAGCAACAACTATTGAGCCTGCATGACACAACTACTGAAGCCCATGCACCTAGAGCCCATACTCCACAACAAGAGAAACCACCGCAAGGAGAAGCCCGTGCACCACAACGATGAGTGACCCCTGCTTCTCTAGTAACAACTGGAGAAACCCTGTGCAGCAACGAAGACCCAACACAACCAAAAATTTAAACAATTAAATCTTTTGACTTCTGAGATGACTCACTCACGTGGCTGTAGGTAAGAGGCCTCAGTTCCTTGCCACATGGATCTCTCATTAGGGCTGCTTGAGTGTCCTCATGCCATGGCAGCTGGCTTACCCCAGGATGCGTGATCTAGCAGAAACCAAAGCAGAAGCTGCAATGTCTTTTATAACTTTGGAAGCTGCACTTTGTCATTTCTGCAATTTCTTATTAGTTAAACAGTCAACCCTTTTCAAGTGCGAGGAGCCACACTGGTACATGGAGACTAGGAGATAATTAGGGGATAATTAGGTCCATCTTGGAGGCTGGTTAAAAAAGTGGCTGACTCGCCAAAGTCTGAATTTTGTTTTCTTCACTTCTGGAGAGAAAATGGTCAGTGAACCTCATTGGTGGTCTTTGAGATGTACCAAAGCTACCTCTTGCTCTCACCCCCAGCTGTGTGGCTGACAGGGTCTTGGTGCTCCAGCCGGGTGTCAAGCCTGTGCCTCTGAGGTGGGAGAGCCGAGTTCAGGACATTGGTCTACCAGAGACCTCTGGCACCTTGTAATATCAAATGGTGAAAGCTCTTCCAGAGATATCCGTCTCAACGCTAAGAACCAGCTCCACTCAGAGACCAGACAGATCCAGTGCTGGACATCCCATGCCAAACAACTAGCAAGACAGGAATGCAGGCCCACCCATTAGCAGAGAGGCTGCCGAAAATCACAATAAGGTCACAGACACCCCAAAACACACCACCAGATGCGGATCTGTCCACCAGAAAGACAAGATCCAGACACACCCACCAGAACACAGGCACCAGTCCCCTCCATCAGAAAGCCTACACAACCCACTGAAACAACCTTAGCCACTGGGGGCAGACACCAAATACTACGGGAACTACGAATCTGCAGCCTCTGAAAAGGAGACCCCAAACACAGTCCCCAAAGCCAAATGAGAAGACACAGAAACACACAGCAGATGAAGGAGCAAGGTAAAAACCCACCAGACCAAACAAATGTGGAGGAAATAGGCAGTCTACCTGAAAATGAATTGAGAGTAATGATAGTAAAGATTATCCCAAATCTTGGTACTGGAATGGAGAATAGACAAGAAACGTTTAACAAGGACCTAGAAGAACTAAAGAGCAAACAAACAATGATGAACAACACAATAAATGGAATTAAAAATTCTCTAGAAGGAAACAATAGCAGAATAACTGAGGCAGAAGAATGGATAAATGACCTGGAAGATAAAATAGTGGAAATAACAAAAAAAGCAAAATAAAGAAAAAAGAATGAAAAGAATTGAGGACAAACTGAGACATCTCTGGGAAAGCATTAAACGCACCAACATTCGAATATAGGGTTCCCAGAAGGAGAAGAGAAAAAGAAAGACACTGAGAAAATATTTAAAGAGATTATAGTTGAAAACTTCCCTAATATGGGAAAGGAAATCGTTAATCAAGTCCAGGAAGCGCAGGGAGTCCCATACAAGATAAACCCAAGGAGAAACATGCCAAAACATATATTAATCAAACTATCAAAAATTAAATACAAAGAAAAAATATTAAAAGCAGCAAGGGAAAAACAACAAATAACATACAAGGGAATCCTCATAAGGTTAACAGCTGAACTTTCAGCAGAAACTCTGCAAGCCAGAAGGGACTGGCAGGACATATTTAAAGTAATGAAAGGGGAAAAGCTACAACCAAGATTACTCGACCCACCAAGGATCTCGTTCAGATTCGACAGAGAAATTAAAACCTTTACAGACAAGCAAAAGCTAAGAGAATTCAGCACCACCAAACCCGCTTTACAACAAATGCTAAAGGAACTTCTCTAGGCAGGAAACACAAGAGAAGGAAAAGACCTACAATAAGAAACCCAAAACAATTAAGAAAATGGTAATAAGAACATACATATCAATAATTACCTTAAATGTAAATGGATTAAATGTTCCAACCAAAAGACCAAAATGTTCCAACCAAAAGACATAGACTGGCTGAATGGATCCGAAAACACGACCGGTATGTTTGTGAATCTACAAGAGAACCACTTCAGACATAGGGACACATACAGATGGAAAGTGAGGGGATGGAATAAGATATTCCATGCAAATGGAAATCAAAAGAAAGCTAGAGTAGCAATTCTCGTATCAGACAAAAAAGACTTTAAAATAAAGACTATTACAGGAGACAAAGAAGGACACTACATAATGATCAAGGGATCAATCCAAGAAGAAGATATAACAATTGTATAATTTTATGCACCCAACATAGGAGCACCTCAAAACATAAGGCAAATGCTAACAGCCATAAAAGGGGAAATCGACAGTAACACAATCATAGTAGGGGACTTTAGCACCCCTCTTTCACCAATGAACAGATCATCCACAATGAAAATAAATAAGGAAACACAAGCTTTAAATGATACATTAAACAAGATGGACTTAATTGATATTTATAGGACATTCCATCCAAAAACAACAGAATACACTTTTTCTCAAGTGCTCCTGGAACATTCTCCAGGATATAGATCATATCTTGGGTCACAAATCAAGCCTTGGTAAATATAAGAACATTGAAATCGTATCAAGTATCTTTTCCGACCACAATGCTATCAGACTAGATATCAATTACAGGAAAAAAATCTGTAAAACATAAAAACACATGGACGCTCAACAATACACTACTTAATAACCAAGACATCACTGAAGAAATCAAAGAGGAAATAAAAAAATACCTAGAAACAAATGACAATGAAAACATGAAGACCCAAAACCTATGGGATGCAGCAAGAGCAGTTCTAAGAGAGAAGTTTATAGCAATACAATCCTACCTCAAGAAACAAGAAATATCTCAAATAAACAAGTTAACCTTACACCTAAAGCAATTAGAGAAAGAAAGAAAAAAAAAAACAAAGGCAGCAGAGGAAAGACATCATAAAGATCAGACCAGAAATAAATGAAAAAGAAATGAAGGAAACAACAGCAAAGATCAAAAAAACTAAAAGCTGGTTCCTTGAGAGGATAAACAAAATTGATAAACCATTAGCCAGACTCATCAAGAAAAAAAGGGAGACGACTCAAATCAATAGAATTACAAATGAAAAAGGAGAAGTAACCACTGACACTGCAGACATACAAAGGATCATGAGAGATTACTGCAAGCAACTATATGCCAATAAAATGGACAACCTGGAAGAAATGGACAAATTCTTAGAAAAGCACAACCTTCCAAGACTGAACCAGGAAGAAATAGAAACTACAAACAAACCAATCCCAAGCACTGAACTTGAGACTGTGATTAAAAATCTTCCAACAAACAAAAGCCCAGGACCAGATGGCTTCACAGGCAAATTCTATCAAACATTTAGAGAAGAGTTAACACCTATCCTTCTCAAACTCTTCCAAAATATAGCAGAGGGAGGAACTCTCCCAAACTTATTCTATGAGACCACCATCTCCCTGACACCAAAACCAGACAAAGATGTCACAAAGAAAGAAAACTACAGGTCAATATCACTGATGAACATAGCTGCAAAAATCCACTGCACAATACTAGCAAACAGAATACAACAGCGCCTTAAAAGGATCATACACCATGATCAAGTGGGGTTTATCCCAGGGATGCAAGGATTCTTCAATACATGCAAATCAATGTGATACACCATATTAAAAAACTGAAGGATAAAAACAATATGGTCATCTCAATAGATGCAGAAAATGCTTTCGACAATATTAAACACCCATTTATCATAAAAACCCTCCAGAAAGTAGGCATAGAGGGAACTTCCCTCAACATAATAAAGGCCATATATGACAAACCCACAGCCAGCATCGTTCTCAATGGTGAAAAAGTGAAACCATTTCCACCAAGATCAGGAACAAGACAAGGTTGCCCACTCTCACCACTATTATTCCACACACTTTTGGAATTTTTAGCTGCAGCAATCAGAGAAGAAAAAGAAATAAAAGGATTCCAAATCGGAAAAGAAGAAGTTAAGCTCTCACTGTTTGCAGATGACATGATACTATACACAGAGAATCCTAAAGATGCTACCAGAAACCTACTAGAGTTAATCAATGAACTGGTAAGGTTGCAGGATACAAAATTAATGTACAGATATCTCTTTCATTCCTATACACTAAAGATGAAAATTCTGAAAGAGAAATTAGGGAAACACTCCCATTTACCACTGCAACACAAAGAATAAAATACCTAGGAATAAACCTACCTAAGGAGACAAAAGACGTTTACTCAACAAACTATAAGACACTGATGAAAGAAATCAAAGACGACACAAACAGCTACAGAGATATACCATGTTCTTGGATTGGAAGGATCAACATTGTGAAAATGACTCTACTACCCAAAGCAATCTACAGATTCAATGCAATCCCTATCAAACTACCAATGGAATTTTTCAGAGAACTAGAACAAAAAAATTTCACAATTTGTATGGAAACACAAAAGACCCCGAACAGCCAACGCAATCTTGAGAAGAAAAACAGAGCTGGAGGAATCAGGCTCCCTGACTTCAGACAATACTACAAAGCTACAGTAGTCAAGACAGTATGGTACTGGCACAAAAACAGAAATATAGAGCAATGGAACAGAAGAGAAAGCCCAGACATAAACCCATACACATATGGTCACCTTAATTTTGATAAAGGAGGCAAGAATATACAATGGAGAAATCACAGCCGCTTCAATAAGTGGTGCTGGGAAAACTGGACAGCTACCAGTAAAAGAATGAAATTAGAAGACTCCCAGCACCATACACAAAAATGAACTCAAAATGGATTAAAGACCTAAATGTAAGGCCAGACACTATCAAACTCTTAGAAGAAAACATAGGCAGAACACTCTATGACGTCAATCACAGGAAGATCCTTTTTGACCCACCTCCTAGAAAACGGAAATTAAAAAGAAACATAAACAAATGAGACCTAAGGAGACTTAAAAGCTTTTGCACAGCAAAGGAAAACGTAAACAAGACGAAAAGGCCACCCTCAGAATGGGAGAAAATATTTGCCAACGAAGCAGCTGACAAAGGATTAATCTCCAAACTTTACAAGCAGCCCAGGCAGCTCAATATCAAAAAAAAACAAACAAACAACCCAATCCATAAATGGGCAGAAGACCTAAATAGACATTTCTCCAAAGAAGATATACAGATTGCCAACAAACACATGAAAGAATGCTCAACATCACTGATCATTAGAGAAATGCAAGTCGAAATTACAATGAGGTATCACCACACACAGGTAAGAATGGCCATCATCAAAAAAATCTACAAACAATAAATGCTGCAGAGGTGTGGAAAAAAGGGAACCCTCTTGCACCGTTGGTGGGAGTGTAAATTGATACAGCCACTATCGAGAACGGTATCGAGGTTCCTTAAAAAACTAAAAATAGAACTACCATATGACACAGCAATCCCACTACTGGGCATATACCTGGAGAAAACCATAATTCAAAAAGAGTCATGTTCCACAATGTTCATTGCAGCTCTATTCGCAATAGCCAGGACATGGAAGCAACCTAAGTGTCCATCAACTGATGAATGGGTAAAAATGATGTTGCACATCTTCAATATACAATGGAATATTACTCAGCCATAAAAAGAAATGAAATTGAGTTATTTGTAGTGAGATGGATGGACCTAGAGTCTGTCATACAGAGTGAAGTAAGTCAGAAAGAGAAAAACAAATACTGTATGCTAACACATATATGTGGAATCTAAAAAGAAAAGGAAAAGAAACGGTTGGGAAGAACCTAGGGACAGGACCCGAATAAAGACACAGACACAGAGAATGGACTTGAGGACATGGGGAGGGGGAAGGGTAAGCTGGGACGAAGTGAGAGAGTGGCATGGACTTATATATACTACCAAATGTAAAATAACTAGCTAGTAGGAAACAGCTGCATAGAAGAGGGAGATCAGCTCAGTGCTTTATGACCACTTAGAGGGGTGGGATAGGGAGGGCGGGAGGGAGATGTAACAGGGAGGAGATATGGGGATATATGGATATGTATAGCTGATTCACTTTGTTCTAAAGCAGAGCCTAACACACCATTGTAAAGCAATTATAGTCCAATAAAGATGTTAAAATTAAATAAATAAATAAATGAATAATTTATGGTCCCCCCTCCAAATTAAATCTTTTTTAAAAATAAATAAATAAAAAATAGCACTCCATGACATGGAACGCTAAACCTAAGTATTTTCAGTACTATAGTAAATGTAAATGGATTAATATCACCTATTAAAGTGTAATTTTTTATATTATGTGGAACTAAATTTTTTTCACAATATACAGGTAAAATAAAAGAATTACATTAAAAAGGAGAAAACATTCCATGTATTTAAAAACAATAAAACAATAAGCATATAATATGCATCTTAGATATAAGTAGTCTTTAAGTTCAGAACAATTTGTCATTATTGTAATTAGTATTATTATACCAATTTCTTTAAAACATTTCAATACTTGTTGTATTTGAAAAAAATATTTTAATATTTTTTCTTCTCTCTTTTGTGGTCTAATACATGGTAAGTATTTACCTGCTAACATAACTTAAAAATATATTTTGTTTTTTTACAGCCGAACAAAACTGAATCAAGAAGAAATAGATAACTTGAACATACTGATCACTAAAAACAAAATAGAGGGCTTCCCTGGTGGCGCGGTGGTTGAGAATCTGCCTGCCAATGCAGGGGACACGGGTTCGAGCCCTGGTCTAGGAAGATCCCACATGCCGCGGAGCAACTGGGCCCGTGAGCCACAACTACTGAGCCTGAGCGACTGGAGCCCGTGCTCCACAACAAGAGAGGTCACGATAGTGAGAGGCCCACGCACTGTGATGAAGAGTGGCCCCCTCTCGCTGCAACTAGAGAAAGCCCTCGCACAGAAACGAAGACCCAACACAGCCAAAATAAATAAATAGAATTTAAAAAAAAAATAGAATCTGTAATTTTAAAAAACTCCCTACCAACAGAAGTCCAGGATCAGATGGTTTCACAGGCAAATTCTACCAAATATAAAAAGCAGAACTTACACTGATTCTTCTCAAACTCTTCGAAAAGATTGAAGAGTAAGGAATACTTCCAAAGACATTCTATGAAGCCACTATCACGCTGATATCAAAAACAGATGGGGAGGGGGGACTTCCCTGGTGGTACAGTGGTTAAGAATCTGTCTGCCACTGCAGGGGACATAGGTTCAAGACCTGGTCTGGAAAGATCCCACATGCCATGGAGCAACTAAGCCTGTGTGCCACAACTACTGAGCCTGCGCTCTACAGCCCACGAGCCACAACTACTGAGCCTGATAGCCACAACTGCTGAAGCCCACGCACCTAGAGCCCATGATCTGCAACAAAAGAAGCCACCACAATGAACAGCCTGCACACCACAACGAAGAGTAGCCCCCGCTCACCGCAACTAGAGAGAGCCCGAGCACAGCAATGAATGTCCAATGCATCCAAAAATAAATCAAGAAAGAAATTTACTTAAAAAAAAAACCAAATAAAACAGATGGGGACTTTTCTCGTGGTCCAGCAGTTAAGATTTTGCCTTCCAGTGCAGGGGGTGTGGGTTCGATCCCTGGTTTTGGAGCTAAGATCCCACATGCCTCACAAACAAGAAACCAAAACATAAAACAGAAGCAATATTGGAACAAATTCAATAAAGACTTTTAAAAAAAACACAGAGAAAGACACTACCGAAAAAGAAAACTGCAGGCCAATATCGTTGATAAATATAGATGCAAAAATTCTCACCTGAATATTAGAAAACCGAATCCGACAACACATAAGAGGATCATACACCATGACCAAATTTGATTCACCCCAGTTTCACAAAGCTGTTTCAACATATGCAAATCAATCAACATGATACACCCCATCGACAAAGGAAAAACAAGAAACAAACGATCATCTCAATAGATGGTGGAAAAGCATTTGAAAAGCTTCAACATCCATTCATGGTAAAAACACTTACCAACGTGGGTACAGAGGAAACATATCTCAACATAATAAAAGCTATTTATGACAAACCCACAGCCAATATAATACTCAACGTTCATAAGCTGAAAGCCTTCCCGCTAAAATCTGGAACAAGACAAGGATGCCCACTCTCACGTCTTCTCTTCAACATAGTATTGGAAGTCCTAGCCACAACAATCAGACAAGAAAAAGAAATAAAATCTAACCAAATTGGAAGGGAAGAGGTAAAGTTGCCATTATATGCAGATGACATGATAATATATATGAAGGAAACCCTAAAAATTCCACACAAACACTACTAGAACTGATAAACAAATTCAGCAAAGTAGCAGGATACAAGATTAACATATATAAATTGGTTGCATTTCCTGGTTTTTCTTTCTTTTTTTTTTAAATTTATTTTGGCTGCATTGGGTCTTCATTGCTGTGCATGGGCTTTCTCTAGTTGTGGCCAGTGGGGACTAGACTTTCTTGTGGTGCGCAGGCTTCTCATTGCAGTGGCTTCTCTTGTTGTGGAGCACGGGCTCTAGGCATGCAGGCTAAGTAGTTGTGGCACACAGGTTTAGTTGCTCCACGGCATGTGAGATGTTCCTGCATCAGGGCTCAAACCCGTGTCCCCTGTATTGGCAGGCGCATTCTCAACCACGGAGCCACCAGGGAAGTCCCTGGTTGCATTTCTTTACACTAACAATGAAATATCAGAAAGGAAATGTAAACAAGCAATCCTTTTTTTAATGGCATCAAAAAAATAAAATGCTTAGGATTAAACCTCACCAAGGAGGTGAAAGACTTATATACTGAGAACTACAAAACATTAGTAAAGGAAGCTGAAGATGATTCAAAGAAATGGAAAGACATCCCACGCTCTTGGTTGGGAGGAATTAATACTGTTAAAATGGCTATACTACCCAAAGCAATCTACAGATTTAATGGGATCCCTATCAAATTACCCATGACATTTTCCCCAGAACTAGAACAAATAATCCTAAAATGTATCTGGAACCATAAAAAGTCAGAAATGTGAACACAATCCCCAGGAAAAAGAACAAAGCAGGAGGCATAACCCTCCTAAACTTCAGAAAATACTACAAAGTTACAGTAATCAAAGCCGCATTGTATTGGCACAGAAAGAGATACATGGATCAATGGAATAGAATAGAGAGCTAAGAAATAAACCCACACACCTATGGTCAATTAACCTTTGACAAAGGAGGCAAGAATATACAATGGGGAAAAGTCAGTCTCTTCAGCAAGTGGTGTTTTGAAAGTTGGAGAGCCGTATGCAAATCAGTGAAGTCAGAACATACCCTCACACCATACACAAAAATAAACTCAAAACGGCTTATATGCTTAAATATAAGATAGGACACTTTATAACTCCTAGAAGAGAACATAAGCAAAACATTCTCTGACATAAGTCATACCAAAATTTTCCTAGGTAGTTCTCCCTAGGCAGTACAAATACAGTAAGTCACCTACATACGAACCTTCAAGTTGCAAACTTTCAAAGATGCAAACGTCCATTCGCGTGTCCAATCATGTAAGTTAGTTCACGTGTCTGACATACATTGTCACGTGCGTGCTTCCTCTATATGTGGTTGTGCTTTTGTGTACTTTACAGTACTGTATAGAGTACAGTAGTATAGTACCTTTATTTCAAGCCCAAGATGTCTGGAAGCAAGCGTAAAAGCAGACGTGATGTAGCTGGTACTGTTAAGAAGCGCCAAGCGATAATGACGGAAACAAAAGTGAAAGTAATTGAGAGAGTGGAGCGAGGCAAAAAGATGTTAGACATCGCTCATTCTTATAATATGAATCATTCAATCATTGGCACGAATCTAAAGAACAAGGACAAGATCATGGAACATGTGAAGTCTGCTGTGCCGACCATGTTGACACAATATCCAAGAAGCATGGAAAAGTGATGGAGGAGATGGAGAAACTTCTCAGTGTGCGGATGCAGGATCAACATCAGCGCTGAGTCCTGCTCAACTTAACGCTGATTCAAGAGAAAGCTAAAAGCCTTTATGAAGACTTGAAGAAGAAACACGGCAAAGAATCAGAGGGCACATCTTTTAATGCCAGCCATGGCTGCTTTCATCGGTTCAAGGCTAGAGCCAGCCTTCACAATGTAAAAGTAAGTGGAGAGACAGCAAGTGCAGATAGGGTAGCTGTCCAGGAACTTCCAGAAACACTTTGAGAAATTATTGATGATGGTGTGTATTTATCCAACCAGGTTTTTAATGTGGATGAGACACAACTGTACTGGAAGAGGATGCCAGACCGAAGTTACGTCAGTAAGGAGGAAAAGTTGATGCCGGGCTGTAAAGCAGCAAAGGATAGGCTAACTGTTGTTTGGTGGCAATGCTTCCGGTGAATTGAAGCTGAAACCTCTCTTAGTTTATCATTCACACAACCCAAGAACCCTTAAAAACATAGCCAAGGGCTCTCTTCCTGTTGTGTGGAAGCGTAACCCCAAATCCCGGATTACACAGGCCACGTTCCAGGACTGGTTTTGCCACCACTTTATCCCAGATGTAGAGAAATATTGCTTGGAGAAGGACGTTCCAGCAAAACATTCTTTTGCTGCTCGACTATGCTCTGGGCCACCACCCATTCATGGATGACTTTCATCCCAACGTCAAAGTACTGCATCTGTCACCAAATACTACGTTGCTCATCCAACCTATGGACCAGGGCGTTATAGCGACTTTCAAGAAATATTATTTATGTCACACTTTTTGTCAGGCAGTAAAGGTAAGTGACAAATCAGGAACAACCTAGGGACAACTTTGGAAGGACTATAACATCTACAAGACCATAAAAAACATTGACTTTGCATGGTGTGAGGGTATGGCGGTCACCATGAATGGGGTTTGGAAGAACCTTTGCCCACAGTTTGTTCATGATTTTTGTGGATTTGAGAAGGTAGATCAGAAGTCCGAAGAGGTCTTCAGCAACGTAGTGACCCTCAGCGAGAAGCTGGAGCTAGATCTGCAAGAGGACGATTTCGCTGACCTCCTTGCTGTGCAACATGAGGAGCTTACTGATGGAATTGGAGACCCAGAGAAAGGATGAAGAGGGACAGGAGGAAGAAAAAGTAACTGAAGAACTGAAGAGATTCACGACACAGAAAATGGCCAGGGAATCTTCATTATTTGAGGAAGCACTGTTAGTTTTTGAGGCACAGGACCCGAACCTAGAATGGGACCCAAAGGTGGCAGCAGCCATTCAGATTGCAATCCAGTGTTACCTTGTCATCTATGATGAGAAAAAAAGAGCTACTACCCAGACATCAATGGATCATTCTTTCAAGAGGGTAGATAGAATTAAATCCAGCAAGGAACCAGAACCTTTGCCATCAACGTCAGGTATGAGTGAAATTGCAGCTTGCCCTCTGTCTCCTACTGCTGATAATCCTTCACCCCTACCATCTCCCACCTCCCCTCCCTCCTCCAATCAGTAACTCTGCTCGCCTGTTCCCTCGATGCCAGCCCGAGTATCCCAGCTGTTGTACTGTATTACTGTACTTTTCAAGTTACTGTACTGTAAGATTAAATATGTTTTCTTTGTTTTTGTGCTTGTTTTTTATGTATTGTTTGCGTGAAAAGTATTATAAACCTATTACGGTACAATACCATATAGCCGACTGTGTAAGTTGGGTACCTGGGCGAACTTTGTTGGACTTACAAACAAATTGAACTTACAAACGCACTCTTGGAACAGATCTTCTTCATATGTAGGGGACTTACTGTAAAAGCAAAAAAGAAACAGGAACTAATCAAACTTATAAGCTTTTGCACAGCAAAGGAAACCATAATCAAAATGAAAATACAACCTATGGACTGGGAGAAAATATTAGCAAATGATGAGACTGACAAGGGCTTAATTTCCAAACTATACAAACAGCTCATACAACTCAATAACAAAATAACAAATAACTCAATGGAAAAATGGGTAGAAGACATAAATAAACATTTCTCCAAAGAAGACATACAGAGAGCCAATAGGCACATGAAAAGATGCTCATCATCACTAATTATTAGATAAAGGCAAATCCAAATTACAATGAGGTATCACTTCACACTGATCAGAATGGCCATCATTAAAAAAAAATCTACAATTAACAAATGGTGGAGGGGGTATGGAGAAAAGGAAACCCTTCTACACTGTCGGTGGCCATGTAAGTTGGTGCAGCCACTATGGAAAACAGTATGGAGGTTCCTCAAAAAAACTATAGGGTTGCCATATGATCTAGCAATCCCACTTGTGGACATATATCTAGACAAAACTATAATTCCAAAAGATACATGAAACCCTATGTTCATAGCAGCACTATTTATAACAGCCAAGACATGGAAACAACCTAAATGTTCATTGAAAAATTAGTGTATAAAGAAGGTGTGGTATACGTATACAAAAGATATTATTCAGACATAAAAAAGAATGAAATAATGCCATTTGCAGCAACATGGATGGACCTAGAGATAATGATACTAAGTGAAGTAAGTCAGAGAGAGAAAGACAAATACCATATAATATCACTTATATGTGGAATCGAAAACAGGACACAAACGAGCATGTCAGCAAAACAGAAACAAACACACAGATATAGAAAAGAGAGTTGTGGTTGCCAAGGAGAGAGTGAAGGAAAGATTGGGAGTTTTGGAATAGCAGAAGCAAACTTTTCTACATAGGATAGACAACCCACCAAGACCTACTGTATAGCACAGGAAACTATATTCAATATCCTGTGATAAACCATAATGGAAAAGAATATATATAGATATATAGATATAGATATATAGATATAGATAGATATATAGATAGATATATATAAAACTGAATCACTTTGATGAACAGCAGAAATTAATACAACAATGTATAAAGGCTGCAGAGGGTGTGGAGAAAAGGGAACCCTCCTGAACTGTTGGTGGGAATGTAAACTGATACAGCCACTATGGAGAACAGTATGGAGATCCCTTAAAAGCTAAAAAATAGAACTACCATATGACCCAGCAATCCCACTACTGGGCATAAACCCGGAGAAAACCATAATTCAAAAAGATACATGTACCCCAATGTTCACTGTAGCACTATTTACAATAGCCAGGACATAGAAGCAACCTAAATGTCCATCGACAGATGAATATATAAAGAAGATGTGGCACATCTATACAATGGAGTATTACTCAGCCATAAAAAGGAACAAAATTGAGTTATTTGCAGTGAGGTGGTTGGACCTAGAGTCTGTCATACAGAGTGAAGTAAGTCAGAAAGAGAAAAACAAATACCGTACGCTAACACATATATATGGAATCTAGAAAAATGGTACTGATGAACCTAGTGACAGGGCAGGAATAAAGACACAGATGTAGAGAACGGACTTAAGGACACAGGGGGCAAGGGGAGACAGGGACATAGTGAGAGAGTAGCACTGACATATATACACTACCAAATGTAAAATAGCTAGTGGTAAGCTGCCGCATAGCACAGGGAGATCAGCTCGGTGCTTTATGTCCCCCAGAGGGGTGGGATAGGGAGTGTGGGAGGGAGGCTCAAGGGGGGGGGGATATGGGGAATATATGTATACATATAGCTGATTCACTTTGTTGTAAAGCAGAAACTAATACAGTGTTATAAAGTAAGTATACTCCAATAAACATGTATTTAAAAAACCCACAACATTGTAAATCAACTACACTTGAAAATATTTCTTAAGTGCAAACAATTTTCTGAATGTAAGTTTTACTGTGTGTGTGTGTACCACAGGTTCAATATATATGAATTATGTCAAATTGATTACATTGCTTTTCAAAATAAAGAATTTTTGATATTTTACATCAGCCTCATGTTATAAATGCAGAAAAACTATATTATTTCTTTCTAAAGTTCAGAAATAACCATTTTGCTCATTTGGTATGCTATAAACCATTAACTCTTAAAAAGGGATTCGTGACCTCTTCCTTCCAAAGAAATATTTCTCCACTCACACAATTTTAATAGAATGTTCCACCATGAACTGACTTCCCACCTTAGAGACACGAGATTTGCATCCTGAAATCTCTTTCTTGCAAAAATGTCCAATTATCATCCTAGCATTACAGAAAAGAAATGCTTTTTTTCCAGATCTCAAATTCCATACAACTTTAGTCAAGACATCATGTATGTCTTTTTTCACACACACACACAGACTGTATTTTATTTTTACAAGAGATAAATCAACTGACACCAAGCACTGTCAATGGATGACCCCAACAAAAGCAACAATGATTGCAATTACCAAACACGAAACACACTCATACTATGTCATAATATTGACATTCAGTGCAGTAATCCTCCACTGTAACGGCTCCTTTACTTTGCAGTGAAAGACATCATGCATTTTTTAAATAATCAGCACTCACCTGAGGTCTTTAAAAATCAACATAAACATAATTTTGTGTTCTCTTTCATTTACTCTGGTTCTAAGTGGTCATTTCTAAACGAAAGTATTTAAGTATGTTAACGTCATCTTTTTTTTTTTTTTTTATTAACGTCATCTTATAACATCATATTGCAAATGACTACCGTGTCTCCAAAGATGAAATATGAGGAACTCACAATTAGGCTCTCCAAAGTTTTCATCTCTGAATGTGTATGACCCTTCTGCTGAACTCCACACTGTTCATTATTCTCTGAGAATATTCTTTTTCTTGTATGGCCATCTCACATGCTCTTTCATTTCATGAAGTTTTTTCCTACAATGTTATGCCTAGTTTATTTCTGAGAATATGCATTATTTCAGAATGATATTTATAGACACAAAGACTTCTCTATAATTCCCTGAGAGTTTCAAGAACTCCTTCTTCTTTTTTTTTTTAATACCTAGATTCTGAAGCTCTCCACAAAGCATTACTAAACTTGCATTTACATAAGTATCTACATATTAATCACACATTAATGCATTCACAATTGTATTATGATTTATTGCTAATTTTGGAGCTGTCTTATTTACCACCCTCTTGGAAATCACTTTAATATTTGCACTTAGGACTTGAAAGAGAATGGATAAATAAAAACCGGAAGAATATGCTAATACAATTTATATATTTCTCATAAAATTAGGTGATGATCTAACCTTTATCCAGAAGAAAAGAAGAGCCCAGATACTCTGCAGGCATGATCCTCGAGAATGTGTGGTCTTCCAGCAGGAAAACATGCAGTAATCCATGTGGCAGAGTTGACCTGTGACCAGCTGGGGTTAGTGACCTATGCATTCCTTACATGCAACATATCAGGAGTGGAAAAAGGGAATTTGTCCGTTGTGGCAATAAGTATAATGAAGATTTGTAGCAGGTCATGCTCATATGTTCAACACAGGTACAATCAAAAGTTTGCTCAATTCTGGTTGATCTAAGCCTGTATCTGTTACCTTGTCTTTAACGAGGAAATGTCAGAACTGACTTACCAAAAAAAAAAGTGTTTTGTTTGTTTGTTTGTTTTAATTAGAGTCACGGTGAGTAAGGCAGAGTTCAGAACAGTTAATGTGACTTAGTGATTCTCTCATCAGGAAATACAGTTTCTACTTCCCTGTTTATTCTCCACATCCTGTAGTAAGTAAAGTTTCCATGAAAGATAAATCTACAGTGTGAAAAGAAAAGAAAACTTACATGTGTTGATAAGGTCATTTTGACAGGTTTTACCACGTATGTCAGTGTTTCTGGGGATGGACACAAGCCAGAGCTACCTACTCTGACATTTTCACTGATGTCATTCCCCTTGATCCTCAATTTGAAAGTGGATACAAATGTTTTCTATGCTTTCTTCTTTAAGAAATTAAATAAAGAATGCTTTCTAGACATGATCCTCTAATGATTTGCAGTCAGTGGTCATCAACAGAGGAAAAGCACAGAATCTCATCCCCACAGAAGGGTGACATTCAGTCAGGTAAGAAAATTCTCCCCAAAATCAGAGCTTCATCTTTAACATGCAATCAAAGGCTTTCACAGGTTCTTCATCACTCTGCACTCAACCCTACCATATGGGATTGGCTCTGAGAATCTCACATCAGATGACTGACAAACATGTCATAGTACACTGATCTGGTACCAGATCCTGCCTCTCTTAATGATCTCCCACAGGGACATTGGAATATTCTAGGATATTTCCTGGAGCCCTCTATTCTACACAGGTACACTTCCAAGTAGAAGCAGAAGCTTGGATTCTCACTGCGACCCCTGCTCTGTCCAACCAACCTCTCTAGAAATATGATGTTCTAATCTCTCCTGATTAGAACATTTCAAGGTCTCTCCCTGTGCTAATTTAGTAAAGGTAAAAGAGAAACAAGAAAGAGCAAACTATGCAGGGAGCAATATATAAGATTCCTTTACTTAACGTATTTATCTGATATACCCAAATACTGAGAAATATAGATTCATTTCATAATGTTCAAGAAAAGAGGAGGAGGAACCTCCATGCCAACAGTATATATAAAATGGAATCAATATTGCATAAGCTCCAGCTTAAGCTTAGCTACGAGGTACTAACCCTTCTCATAAAGAAGCAATAGTTCTCCATCATTTGAAGCACACTGAGGACTCAGACAGCTGGACACTGAAGGTGTAGCCTCCTCACTCGAATTCTGTGCCTGCATCACAGAGCAGTGAAATATTCCCAAAGAATTATTAAGGATGAGGGGGGGAGGCGAAATAAAAAAGATGAATCCATAGTCTGTCCTACCGTCTGTTCTGTTGGATACTACCACCATCTTGGCCCAATATGGCCTTCCCACTTTTCTCTGGGTCTCCCTACTTTCCACCTCCATCCTCTCATTATGTCTTACCTACACTTGGGAACGACTCTAGTTTTTCCACTTATCTTTATCAACAAGTAATCCAAATAGCAACTGTGTATATAACTCCTTAGAAACCTCAGGTCTGACTCAGTAATAATACATGACCTTCAAAGTCCAAAGTTTTCCTAATTCCCTTTATTATTATTTTTTTTTCTAATTTCCATGTACTTACACTCTTAAGACCTCCACTGTTCTCAGGTTCGTCTTCCCTGCAAAATCTGTCAACCTAGACATAGACTTAAGTACCACCCTCTAATTATCTCCTAGGGAATCCAATTTTTAAAAAAGCCTCAGCAAGCCTTATGGACTTTATTAAAGACTCTTTAAGATAACCCATGGGAGATAGCAGCACACCCACAGATATCTATCTAATACACCCTCAGAGTAATTTTTTTTTCTCTTTTATAAAGTCTCTTCTGGCCAATGAAGACTCTCAGCTCTTCTTCTTCAACATATGCAGTGTCTCACCCTTCTGATTGCTCTCTGCTCTATCCCAGGTCCACTCCCTTTCCTGATATTACATTCTTTCCCAATTTTGTATGTTGGTAAAATCAAATAACATAAAATACAACATGTAAGTTATTATAAAGTGCACCGTTCAGTGATATTAAATGCATTCATATTATTGGGCGATCAACATCACCATTTATCTTTCTAATTCTTTTCTACGTTTTAAAACTGTAACTCTATATCCTTTAAATATAACTTTCCTTTTTGTTCCATAACCACCTGAAAAGCATCATTACCCTCCCAATTTCTATGGTTTTGACTACCCTAAGTACCCCCATAAAATTGAAATAAGTAGTTGTATTGTTATGACTCACTAAAAGTCACAAAAATGGCATTTTTGGTAGCTAAATTTCCTCAAGATTCATCCATGTTGTAGCATATTCCTAGATCTTTTCCTCCTTAACACTGAATAATATTGTATTATATGGGTATACCACACTTTGCTTATCCAGGAACTAGTGGATGAACACTTAGGTTGCTTTCATATTTTAGCTACTGTGATTATTACTGCTCTAAACACTGGAGTACAAATATTTCTTTAAGACCCTGATTTCAATACCTTTGGGTATACCTCATAATAAAATTCCTGGATCATGGAGTAATTCTATTTTTCAATATCTGAAAAATTGCCATACTCTTTTGCAAAGCAGCTGTATCATTCTGCATTCCCTCTGACATAGCACAATGGTTCCAACTCCCTCACATCCTCACCAATAGTTGTTTTCTGCTTGTGTATGTGTGTGTGTGCTTGTGTGTGTATGCATGCACACAAATATATAAACATGCATTTAGTGATATGGAGCATCTATTCAAGTGCTTAGTCATTTGTACATCTTTTGGAAGAACCATCTATTGAAGTCTTTTATCCATTTTTGAATCAGGGTGTTTGCTTTTTGTTCAGTTGTAGGAGTTCTCTGTATATTCTGAATAGAAATCTCTTGTCAGATAGATGGCTCTGAAATATTTTCTTCCATCTTGTGGGTTGCCATTTTATTCTGTTTACATTTCTTTGATACACATTTTTTTTAACTTATGTACTGCAAATTGTTTATTTTTTTGTTAGCTGTACCTTTGTTGTTCCTTCGTTTCATATGGAGGAAAACACTGCCAAATCCAATATCATGAAGCTCTTGTCCTGTATCTTCTTCTAAGACTTTTTATATTATTAGGTCTTATATTTAGTTTCTTGATACGTTTTCATTAATTTTTGCATATGATGTTAGGTAAGGGTCCATCTTCCTTCTTTTGCATGTTGACCACAAGACTTCTCAGCACCATGTGTTGAAAATACTATCCTTTCTACTTTGAAAAGTCTTGGCAACTTGTCAAAAATCATTTGGCCATATATCAGGGTTTATTTCTGGGTGTTGTATTCTATTCTATTCTATTGGTCTTGAATAAGGGAGAAAATAGCATAACCTATCCAGGTTGATGAAGAACATAAAGAAAGACCAGGACTGAGAATTAGGAGGGCAATATAAAACAGCAGGGAGTAAAAGACAGTGTGAGAGAAGATCTTGTATTTGCGAGTTCATGGAAATAGGATCATGCTAAAACCACTAAACGCCTGACTTTGAACAATACGGTAAATGTGCCAGCAAGAAACATAACACTTACTCATCTCTGGGAAATATAGTATGGGCATAAAGATAAACTACACACAAATATATTAAAAAGGGAAGGGTTTTCATGGTGTGAGAATATTGTGGCATTTGAAATACAATTTACTTCTGGTCTACCATTGTCTCTAAAATTTATCAAAGTTTATATTATATACAAGCAATTCCAATCCTGGTAATGTGCTTGACAGGTTTATATATGAACTTCAGTAGAGCAGTAAATGTACATTCATAGTAGGACTGTTCCCTAAACCAAAAAACAAAACACAAAAACTGCAAAGACTAGAGCTCACTTTGTCAACACACATACAGATGCAATGATGGTTAACGGTCCGAAAACAGAAGGTGAGCATGGGTGCAACAGGTTAATCCCCAGGCTGGGGTGGGGTGCAGAGTTTGAGGGTAACACAAGTAGAAAAGGCTTTTGTCCTATCCTTGATTTTTGAGGTATGGAAATTCACAGGTCACTACCTTCATTTCAAACTGAATGAATGCACTATTCAATTTTTTTAAACAGGCGAAGTAAACATGAGTGATAATAAATTTCAAACTGTCGCTAATCAAATAAGATACTAAGAAAACTTAAATAATATGATTTAAGAATGAAGTAGAGAGACTGTCCAACATGGTAGCTTTCAAAGACCCAGAGCTTGATGCCTCTCATGGTCACACCAAAGTCACAACTGTTTACAGAACAGCAATTGATGAAAAAGGCCGGGACCTACCATAAAAGATGTTTTACAGCTAAAGATATAAGGAAGGCACCTCGACAAGACAGAAAGGAAGGGCAAAATCTCAATAGAGTCAAGACCCATACCACCAAGTGGGAGGCCCACAAATGGGAGAATAATTACAATTTCAGAGGTGCTCCCAGGTAGCAAGTGGTATGAAACCAACATCAGGCTCCCAGGCCCAGGGATCCTGTTGTGGAAAGAAGAGTTCCTAGAAAGTTGGGCTTTGAAGACCAGTAGTGCTTATTTTCCAGAGAGCCAGAGGGTTGTGGGAAATAGAGATTCCACTCTTAAAAGATGCTCACAAAATCCCACATGATCTGAGAATCAGAACAGAAGCAGTCATTTGAAAGGATCCCGGGTCACACCTACCTCCTGATCTTGAAGAGTCTCCCAGAGAGGCAAGAGGCAACTACAGCACAGCCTCAGGGACAGAGACACTGGCAGCAGCCATTCGGGGGAGCTCCTTCTACCTCGTGGACGCTGGTACCAGCAAGCATAATTTCAGAATCCTCCCTGTAGCTTATCAGCCTCAGGACCGAGCCCCACCCATTTCCACCAGACTACAGACACAAGTACTAGGATGCTGCAGGCCAAGCAACTAACTGAGCAGGGGCATAGCCCCATCCACCAGCAAACAGGCTGCCTTCAGATCCTCTCAGTGCACAGCTGCCCCTGGACATGGGTCCAGCCACCAAAAGCCCCAGGACCAGCCTCCACACCTCAGTGGACAGGCACCAGCCCCAGAGTCCCTGGCCCCTCTGACAAGTGAGCCTGCTCTGGCCTTGGAGTCAGCCTCACCATCGGCAGGTGGTAACTGCACAGGGACTGGATGGAGCTTGGACCTACCCAACAGCAAACCTGCTTTAGCAGTGGGATCAGCCTCATACACCAACAGGCACACACCAGCTCCAGGGATACCACAGCCCAGCAGCCTGTGTAACCAGGCCACTTAATTGCAGGCCAGAAGCAGCCATGGACTCAGCTGGGTCCTGACCCTGCCCATCAGAATGCCAACACAAGATTAGGGATACCCCCGGCCCTGCAGAGAGCTGTGTCAGGAACAGTGATCCAACACCAACTCTGTGGCTCTTGGGCCCTGCAGCCAGAACGCAGAACCTGTCTCTTCCTCCCAGTAGCCAGCATAGCCCCAGAACCAGTGACTGGGCACTAGCCCTGATATCACCTGGACTGCAATTCTACCCATAAGTGAACCAGCACCAGATTTGGTGTCCCCCAGGGTTGTGCAGCCAGCTGCCTTATGATTTAGTCTCACCAAGCAGCACAGACAGCCTCCATACAAGGCAGAGCCTGGCAAACAAGCAGTCTGGGGGCAGCCAAGCCTACCAGACTACCCACAGTAGTCAGCCCACCACAGCAGAAGAGCCCAAGCAGCCCACATAGGGGGTACATACACCTAGAATATATAGCTCTAGTGACCAGGGGAGAGGGGGCTGCTGGGACCCATAGGACAGCTCCTACAAAAGGCCACTTCCCCAAGGTCAGGAAATGTAACGAACCTACTACACACATAGCAATAAAAACAGGAAGTTAAGAAAAATGAGGTGACACGGAAACACGATCCAAATGAAGGACCAAGATAAGAATTCAGAAGAAGATCTAAGTGAAGTGGAGATAGCCAATCTCCTCAACAAAGGGTTCAAGGTAATGACTGTAAAGATGATCAAAGAACTCAGGAGAAGAATGGACGACCAGAGCAAGAAGTTAGATTTTTTTTAAAAAGAGTTAGACATTAAAGAACAACAAAACAGAGATGAGGAATACAATAACTGAAATGAAAAATACATTAAAGGAAACTACTGTAGACTAAATGATACAGAGGAATGAATCAGAAAACTGAAGGACAGAGTACTGGCAATCACTGAAGATGAACGGTAAAATAACAGATTAAAATGAAATGAGGAAAGTTGAACAGACTTGTGAAACAACATCAAGTGTACTAATATTTGCATTATACTGGTCCCAGAAGCGAAAAGGAAAGACAAAGCAGTGTAGAACATACCTGAAGACATAAGAGTTGAAAACTTCCCTAACCTGGGAAAGAAAACAGACATCCAAGTCCAGTAAACACAGTAAGGCCAAAACAGTATCAACCCAAAGAGGACCACACCAAGACTCATTGTAATTAAAATGGAAAAAAAAAATAAAGATAAAAAGACACTATTAAAAGGAGCAAAGGAAAAGCAACAAGTTACAAACATGGGAAACTGCATAAAGTTATCTGCTGACTTTTCAGGATAACCTCTGCATGCCAGAAGGGAGTGGCATGGTATATTTAAAGTCATGAAAGGGAAAAGCCTATAAGCAAAAATACTCTACCCAGCAAGGCTCTCCCTCAGCTTTGATGGTGAGATCTAAAGTTTTACAGAGAAGCAAAACTAAAAGAGCTCAGCATCGTCAAACCAGCTTTATGAGAAATCTTAAAGGGGCTTTTCTAAGTGAAAAAGAAAAGGTCACGATTGAAACATAAAAATTAGGAAAGGAAACTTTCTAAAGGAAAAACCTCATTGGTTAAGGCAAATATTCAACAAAGGTAGTAAATCAACCATGGACACAGCTAATAGGAAGGATGAAAAAAAACAGTAATAAAATCATCTATATTCACAATAAGAAGTTAAGGGACACACAAAACAAGTAGATGTAAAATATAAGGTCAAATTCAGTAACTGTGGGGGAGCAGAGTAACAATGCAGGGTTGTTAGTGTCCATGTGAAATTAAGAGCTCAGCAACTTAAATAATCACACACACACACACACACACACACACATAAACAAAACTGAAAGAAATCCAAACATAATATTAAAGATAGTCCTCACATCACAGATGAAGGGAATAAAAGGGGAAGAAAGGAACACTGAAGAAATTAAAGAGGGATTCTAAAAATACCCAAGACAAATTAAAATGAACACACAATGATCCAAAGTCTATGGGACACAGCCAACGCAGTTCACAGGGGAAAGTTATAGTGATACAAGCTTATTCTTAGGAATCAAGAAAAATATCAAATAAACAATCTAACATTACACCTGAAGGAATTAGAAAAAGAAGAAAAAACAAAACTCAAAGCTGTCAGAAAGAAAAATTAAGAAAACTATACCATATGCAATGACATCAAAAAGAATAAGACACCTAGGAATAAACACACCTAAGCAAGTAAAAGACATGTGCTCAGAAATCTATCAGCCATTGGTGAAAGAAGTTGAAGACAACACAAAAAGATGGAAAAATATAGCATGTGCATCGACTGGAAGAATTAATACTGTTAAAATAACCATACTATCAAAGACAATCTACAGATTTAATGCAATCCCTATCAGAATACCAAAGCATTTTCACAGAACTTGAAAAAGTAATTTTAAAATTTGTATAGAAACACAAAGACCCCAAATAGCCAAACAATCTTGAGAAAGAACACAGCTGGAGGCATCACGCACCTTGACTTCAGACGATACTGCAAAGCGACAGTAATCAAAGAGAAAGGTACCAGAGCAAAAAGAGACACAAAGATCACTGGACTAGAATAGAGATCCCAGAAATAAGCCCACACACTTATATTTAATTGATTTATGACAAAGCAGGCAATATGGAGAAAAAACTGTCTCTTCAATAAGTGGTACTGGGAAAACTGGTCAGCTACATGGAAAAGAATAAAATTAGATTATTTTAGCACACCATATATAAAATAAATGCAAAACTGAATAAAGACCTAAATGTAGGACCAGAAACCATAAAACCCCTAGAGGAAAATATAGAACATTCTTCAGCATAAATGATAGCAACAGTTTTAGGTTCAGTCTACTAAGGCAAATGAAACAAAAGCAAAAATAAACAAATGGGACTTCACTAAACTTAAAAGATTTTGCACAGCAAAGGAAACCAAAGACAAAATGAAAAGACAACCTGCTGAGGGAGAGACCATATTTGCATATGATAAGAGGTTAACATCAAAAAAGATGACCAAGCAAGGGTTCATACCTAAACTACAGAAACAGCACATACAACTCAATATCAAAAAAAACACCCAAAATCTTTTTTAAAAAAATGAGAAGACCTAAATAGACATTTTTTTTCCAAGGAAAAACTACATATAGACAGCCAGAACTCACAAAGATGCTAAACATAGCTAATCGGCAGTAAAATGCAAATCAAAACTATGAGATATATCACCTCAGTCTTGTCAGAATGGCTGTCATCCAAAAGATCACAAATAACAAAGGTTGGTGAGGATGTGGAGAGAGGGAAACTCTTGTACACTCTTGATTTGAATGTGAAGTAGTTCAGCTACTGTGGAAAGCAGAATGGAGGTTCCACAAAAAACGAAAAATAGAACTACCATAATATCCAGCAATTTCACTTTTGGGTATATCAGAAGAAAACAAAAACACTATTTCAAAAAAAAATAACTGCACACCAATGTTCATAACAGTGTTATTTGCCATAGCCAAGATATAGAGTCAAACTAAGTGTTCATCAATAGCTTCGTGGATAAAAAAGATTTTTTATGATGACTTCAGCAAAAAATGAAATTTTGCCATTTGCAAGAACATGGATGGATTTGGAGGGTATTATGCTTAGTAAAATAAACCGCAGAGAAAACAAGCATGGCATGTTATGAGAAAAAAAGCATGGCATGGTATGAGAAAACAAGCATGGTATGTTATCACTTACACGTGGCATCTAAAAAATTGAATACAATAACAACAAAAAAACAGACTCACAGATTAAAGAACAGACTAGTGGTTACCAGCAGGGAGAGATAGGGTGGAGGAGCAAAATAGTGGTAGGAGATTTTGAGGTACAATCCACTATGTATAAAATCAATAATCTACAGTGATGTACTGTATAGCATGGGGAATATAGCCACTCTTTTATAATAACTATAAATGGAGAAGAACCTAAACATTTATGAATCACTATGCTGTACCTCTGAAACTAATATAATAACGTAAATTAACTATAGATCAATAAAATGTAAAGTAAGAAACAATAAAGGGGAGACACAGATTATTAGATAGAAATCAATTAAATAAACACAAGTTTTGGAAATCAAGGAATTAAAAAACAACACGTAAGACACAACATTGGCATTTAAAGTGTACAATCTATTCATTTAAAAGAAATCATTTAAGTGGTAAAAAATGGTACCCATTCTCACAATTTTGTATATCTAGGATAAATTATTATCTACAAAAATATGTTACAAATATTCACTCAAAAAGAAAGAGAAAATTGGGATAAACCCATTTTAGTATCCAAATTTAATATCAAAGTCTCTATGCAAAATTGATTTGAATAAGTTCTGTTAGCCACTTCTAGTTTCTTTGTGATGTAAAATCTTTTAAAGCATAAAAATCAGCCTTTCTACATTATTCCATTAGACATACATAGAAGTTAAAAGAAATGAGAAGACAGAACAATCAACCAGGAAGGTGAATTTACTGAGAAACAGTCATTCGTTCTCCCTTCTCCTTTTCTTTTCCTCCTTTTCCAGGTCTCTTTCGGTTCCGATCAAGAGAAATCTTGAGAGTTCTGAGAATATTTCTTTGAGGGCTTCAAATCACCATACCTACATCCTCTGCCACAACTACACACACGGGAACAAAAATAAACCTCTGCTATCTACTCACGTAGGAGGGATTCATGCAAAATAAACTCCTACATGGAGACCAACAGGTGAGTTTTCTACCTGTTCTTTCTAATGTCCTTCCATTATAGTAAATCCCACACATTATGAGGAAGAAACGGTTATGTGAGCTTTTCCTTGAAGTCAAAAAACTTGCATTCATTTCAAGTACCTGGTGATCATAGGGTACAGCCAGGGAAGGTGCCATCCCCCTTGGGGGGAGGGGCGGTGGATGGGCTCCCACACCCATGCACCTCCTGATGCACAGATTCTGGAGAAACAAAGGGCAGTCACACCGCAGTCAGCCTGTCAGGCTGTCGGGCCACTGGGCAACCCGACCAGCCTGGAAGTGCCCCATCAGTTTGCTGAAAGCAAAACCCTGTCCCCCCTGTGAAGCCAGGCAATTTGGGTCAGAGAGTCAGAGGAGACCGGTAATCAACTCCTCCTCTCTGCTCACCTCCTTGGGGTTACAGCAACCCCATCTCCAAACCCAAATCTGACCCTGGAGTGCCAAACTGGGAGTGGCAGGTGGGCTCTGCCGGTGCTTCAGCGCCCTCTGGAGGTTGTCTGCTCTAATGGCAACTCTCAGTCCTTCCTCCTCCTCCTTCCCTAGTCCTGGGGGCTGCCTTGGCCTCCTGCAGCTGCTGGCCTGAATTCATTCTTCTTTTTTCTCCAATTACAATGAAGTGTCTTACAGAGGTTTGGAATCTCTTGAAGAAGGAAGATATTTTAGCCAATACACCTTAACCGTGAGAAGTTGGTTTCAAGAATGAACCTGAAATACTGTATTTTTCTCCTGATGATTCCAAGGAGAGACAGCTCAAGTTTTCTAAATCATAAGAAAAACCAAGGTAAATATGATATTCTGAGCCAGAGATGAAAAAGCAGTTTTTAGCACCCCCTCCTCATGTCATATGACAGGGATTTAAATCAATCAACTGCCACTGGTTTTTAAATCAAGTGACCCAACTTTAAATCCATCAGCTGCTTCCCTGTAACTCACGTGACTTGGCTTTGAATAGTAACAAATGCAGAGGTATAAAAATGATGTTCTGGGGCTTCCCTGGTGGCGCAGTGGTTGAGAATCTGCCTGCCAATGCAGGGGACACGGGTTCAAGCCCTGGTCTGGGAGGATCCCACATGCCACGGAGCAACTAGGCCCGTGAGCCACAATTACTGAGCCTGCGCGTCTGGAGCCTGTGCTCCGCATCAAGAGAGGCCGCGATAGTGAGAGGCCTGCGCACCGCGATGAAGAGTGGCCCCCGCTTGCCACAACTAGAGAAAGCCCTCGCACAGAAACGAAGACGCAACACAGCCAAAAATAAATAAATAAAAAAAAAAAAAAAAATGATGTTCTGAACAATAAATGGAAAGACAACATTTTAGAAAGTTTTTTTCCTTTTCGAATGGACCATTCATTGCCTACAGAATAAAGGATTCCCTTGTGGATTTCTTGAACTGTAAACACATACATTGTCTCCGTTGGCTTGATTGACTTAGATTTTGGGTTTTTTTTTGTTGTTGTTGTTGTTAACATCTTTATTGGAGTATAATTGCTTTACCTTGTTGTGTTAGCTTCTGCTGTATAACAAAGTGAATCAACTATTCGTATACATATATCCTCTCCCTCTTGTGTCTCCCTCCCACCTTCCCTATCCCACCCCTCTAGGTGGTCACAAAGCACTGAGCTGATCTCCCTGTGCTATATGCAGCTGCTTACCAATAGCTATCTATTTCACCTTTGGTAGTGTATATATGTCCATGCCACTCTCTCACTACATCCCCGCATACCCTTCCCCCTCCCTGTGTCCTCAGGTCCGTTCTCTACATCTACGTCTTTATTCCTCGGCAGCGACTCCTGCTAGGGACGGATACTTCCTTTTATGCTCAGGGAAATCCCCTAGTTTGAATATGATTTGAGTTTGATCCTGTGAAACCATCAGAACTTCCCACCAGAGATAAATGAGGAGATTCTGGCCTTTATTAGTATGCATGATGAACACGGGTGTCCTGGCTGTACTTGCCAACCCTCCTATTTTACCCACCTATTTTTATCCACCTTCCTCCCTGTGAGTACCTTTGACCAACCCTGAGTTCAGACTCCTGACCTATTACAGTGACTTTGTCAGCCTTTCTTTAAAAATGGACAGGTAATAAAACGAATTTAACCTAGAAGCAGCAGCTCAGTAAGGGAAATAAAATCATCAGAAGTTATCTAATCACAACCACAGCCATCCAGGGCTCTGTCTTACCTGCTGGGTCATAAGAATGGGACCTTCCTAAACTTGAAGGGCATCCAATCAAATAAGTAAAGGTCTGCTCACCTCTGGCTCTTGGAGGGATTGCTAGGCACTCTACCCAGTGTATACTAACTGCAAAACACTGTCATGGTTGTGAAACACCTATGTTCCAGGAAAGCTTTTTGGGGTGCATGGGGAAGGTTTCTTTTTGACATCAAGCAAAAAATAAATCACCAAGCTCTTTGAGCACAGGGGTTCTTAAGAGGGCAGTAGAAGGAAGGAATGGGCAGAAAAGACGATCTCCAGTGAAGTGAAGGCCGTTTTTCCAAAAGAGTAGGATTTAGTCTCAGTTTAAGGAGAACACTTTTAAATAGCTGGGACAGCTCCAAACTGCAGTTTACGGAACGAGTGCTTCAAAAGAACAGTGCTTTAAAAGTCCTGGCAAGGCAGCAAGAGGATGAAGAGTTGGTTTTGCACAGTTTTGAACACAGGAGTAAGAAGCAGAGGCATCTCTGACTAAAAGGCCCTGAGATCCTATGGCATCAATGGGTCAGTTGCAGGGACAGGGGGTGTGGGGGGCGATATTTCTCTCTCAACGTCTCCCAGGGCAGCCACCCCTCCCGACCCCACCCCCCCACTCCCTTCACCCTTCCTCCCTCCACGGTTGGGTCCCCAGGGACAGCAGTTTTCAAGCTGGAGCCCTCAGGCACCATCTCTGCTGTCTGGATTCTTCCTGGAGCCTGGCATGTTCTGGGACAGGAAGGCGGGTCTGCAAGGCCGCTGCGGTGCAGTCGGACCTGGAGGCCTGGAGGGGAACTGGAGCCCTGAAGCCCACCCACGTCCTTGAAGCCGAGGGTGGAACACATCCTCCCAACAGTACTTCTCAGGGGTCAGCGTGCTCCCCACCCGACTGTGATCCATACTCACTTGAGGCAGCAAGGACTGCCTCTAACTGGCCCCCTCGATTCCGCCTTAAGGGTCCTCGCACATGTGTGATAGCGCAGGCCCCGGATCTCTTTAGTCAGCTGAGGCCAATGCTGCCGGCATCCCTCCAGTCCCATCCCCCAGCCCCTCCCTCTGGGACTGTATCTAATAGAAGAAAGAGCACAGAGGAATTGGCTGAATCAAGGGACCTGGGAGCCTGGGGATGAGTTTGAAGACCGAGAACCTAAGGCGCAATTACATATTATTGGAAACTCTTGTGGAGTGTGTGGGGGGGGGAGGTTAGGAGGCTGAGAGGCTGAGTCGACCTGCTGAGTCCAGCCCCAGGACACCACACAGCCCTGTCCCCCTTTCCCTGCCATCAGACAAGCGGTGCCGCAACTCCAGCCGGGACTCTGCACTTCCCCCTCCCTGATTCTCCAGAAGGGCAGGTGGCCCCCCTCTGAGGGCAGGGGCAAGACAACGGACCAAGTCCCCCTGCACTAAGGCGCTACTGGAATCTCTTCCTGAACAGCAGTGCTGGCTTGGAGCGAACCCGTGCACCGCCAAAGTTGGTCTCGTCCTGCAGCTGAGGGACGCAGGCTTTAAGTCAGCTGCCTTGGCTTTAAATCAATCGGTAGCCCCTTTAAGTCAGGTGACCCGACTTTAAATCACTGTGTGCCCCTCAAGCCTGCCACTTCAAAAGTTGGGAACTTCACTTTGATCCCAGCACCTCACACAGCT
The DNA here is from genome assembly GCF_965194825.1 of Balaenoptera physalus. Classification (NCBI taxonomy): domain Eukaryota; kingdom Metazoa; phylum Chordata; class Mammalia; order Artiodactyla; family Balaenopteridae; genus Balaenoptera; species Balaenoptera physalus. The sequence continues at coordinate 110,261 of NW_028125014.1, forward strand.
GAATGCATACTGTAGTCACCCCCAAGCCTGGCTTAGAGGCAGGATATAAGGTAAGGGGATGGGCTGCACACATGGTGAGGAGGGTGCACTTCATGTACCAGAAGGGTCCAGGTACTCTGGGTACAGCAAGCAGTGCACGATACAGCAGCTCCCTGGCAAAGCTGGTGATGCACAGGGGGAGCAGGCACACCCAGGCACGCAGAGGATCCAGGCCGGGAGCTGGGGCACAGCCAGCCGGGAGGGTGTGAAAGCCGAGGATCAGAGCCTTCTTGAGAAAGGCAGACACTGAGGATGGATGAGAAACAAAGACCAGATGAAACATGGATTTGAAAAGCACACCCTGCTCTTGAAATTGGGGTGGGGTCACCACAGATTTGAGTCTTCTTACGCCCCACGACCTAGTGCTTTGGCATTTGCCCAATTACTTATAAAACGTGACTGATAATATCTAAACCATAGAATACTGCATTTCGAGTGGTTTTGCGTGTTTATGTTTCTATAGTGGAATAATCTTTTCTACAATAAAAATGTACACAATCTGAAATAAATTCAAACCCCTCTTTAAAAAGTACTATATCGGACTTCCCTGGTGGCGTAGTGGTTAAGAATCTGCCTGCCAAGGCAGGGGACATGGGTTCGAGCCCTGGTCAGGGAAGATCCCACATGCCGCGCAGCAGCTAAGCCCATGGGCCACAACTATTGAGCCTGCAGACCACAACTACTGAAACCCGCGTGCCTAGAACCGGTGCTCCACAACAAGCGCAGCAAGAGAAGCCACCGCAATGAGAAGCCCGCGCACCGCAAAAAAGAGTAGCCCCCGCTTGCTGCAACTAGAGAAAGCCTGCGCATAGCAATGAAGACCCAACGCAGCCAAAAAAAAATTAATTAATTAATTAGTTAACTATTTTAAAAAGGTACTATATCCTTCTGTACAGCTTCTCTGGGAAGAACAGAGAGATGGCGTAGGAGAGTGAGAAAGACCAATATTTAGTGCACATCTCTCATGCAGGTGCTCTGCTGGCTCAGATAGATTTATCCCCACTTTACAAAGGAGGAAATAATCTCAGAGAGGTTTAGTAATTTTACCAAAGCCAAACAGCTATGGAGTGGCAGAACCAAGATCTGAACCAAGTCTGTTACCTTCAAAGCCTAAGTCCTCATCACAACAAAACTCAATATTTACATTTCTCGAATTACATTGCAACCTGGGGAGTTCTTGGCACAATCCTGAATAAGAGTGAGAAAGAAAGAAATAGCATTGTTCCTACAGTCAACCCAAATTTTTGGAGCAGCTGCTAGACGCCTGGCCCTTTTTGGGGTTCAGCAGTGATCAAGACAGGAAGAGTCCTGCTCTCATGAACCACGTAGTGGGGAGGAGAGACGGGTGCAACTTGGGTGAGGGATTTCACCTTGCTGGACCTCTGTTTTGTCATCTGGAAAATGGGATGGGTGTTCCTCATTTTCTGGGATTGTCCAGCCCTCACATTCTCTGATTCCATAAGAAGCATTTGTTTTCCTGTTTCTTTAAAACTCATTCAGGCCGTGAGCTGTGATGAATGTTGTTAGCTGCTCCCCAAATCACTCTATTCCCACCCTTTTCCTGTGATCAGGTCTTTCCCGAAACATGACTCACAGTCAGTCAAGTCACAGAACCTAAGGGGCACCCAGCAGAAAAATTCCAACCCTTGCTTCCCAGGAGCTCTGCGGTCTACCTGCCAGGTAAACTTAACTCACCTGGCACAAGGTGGCCATCCCTGGTTTCACATCAGCATGATCTCAGGCACAAACCTCCTTGTTTTTCCATTTTGTCTTTAAGTTACTTGTTGAAACAACTGCACAAATATGACACAGATATAAAATCAGGCATCTTCTGCCCCCAGTGCCTACTAATAAATGATTTTCTGCCACTTTAATGATAAAGATAGAACATTTCAACATTCTGCTACCCTTATTATTTGTCATTTTTGTTGATATTTCTATTGACTACATCTTTCAACATTTTAACAATGGAACATTTATCTAGGGTGTTCCAGACCCAGCCTTTAGTGGTAAAGGTTTTGTTGTTATATTTCTATTGTTTCCTTTAAAAATCATTATCCTATTTAAATGGATTAAGTCAATTCTATAGGCATTTATCTTATGATATTGATGAAATTGATACATAGAGGGCAGTAGTACAAGTTGATTGGACTTGAGAACCTCTATTAGCACAGTTAAGTATAAATATTATCTATATGTAAACCAAAGTACAGGCCGAGTGAGATTCTCTGACTTTTTTCCACTGTCTGCCCCTCAAGCCTGTGAGAAATGGAATAGTTCTTGCCCTATCAGTAAACAAAGGATGTCACAGTCTTCAGCACTTGCAGCCCTCCAATGTGAGCCGGCGGGCCCTGAGGCACTCAGGATATGCAAATACAGAATGCAGGCCCCAGAGAGCTGAGGTGCATATCAAAGGAAGGATTTCAGTGAGACCAGGCAAAGAATAGCGCCGCATTCCTCACCTTGGGAGAGCTGGTTTTCCTTAGTTAACAATCACCTTTGGATGGTCCCCATTACCTGCGCCATTCCCCTGCCCTGTCCCCTCCCCCCGGTACTTTAGCTCAGGGAGGAAGGAGCGCAGAGGGACTCGGCTGAATACGGGGCCTGCGCGCCTCGGAAGGAGTTTTCAGCCGCTTTCCCCACAGTCGGGAGGAGGGGCGCTGACGCTGCAGCCGGACCCTGCGCCTCCCTTACCCCGTTTCCCCTCAGGACGCTCAGCCGACCCCCTCCCCACGCCCACCAGGCCTCGCGAGCCAGGCCGAGGGCAGGGGCGAGAGGACGGACCGAAGTTCCCGGGGACCAGACGCTGGAGGCCGCTCTTTCTGCACAGCAGCGGCGGGTGGCAGCGAACCCCTGCCCCTCAGAAGCTGGTCTTGTGCTGCCGCCCGGGCACAGGACCAGGCGGAGGGTCGGCGCCCACTTACCCGGCCCGCCGTCCCCGCGACTGTCATGGCTTCGGCCGCCGGGGCACCTCCAGAGCCGGCAGCCTCAGTGAGGTCGCCCTCCCCTCGGGCTCCGGGGCAGTTCCGTGAAGGCGGAGGGAAGAGACCCCGCCCGAGCCGGGAGTTCCAGGTCTGAGGAAACGCGGGCTCTGTTCAGCGCGCAGTGGGTGGGACCGCTCTGCCCCGAGGCCTTCCGGGAGGGAGCGGGGCGGCGGGGGAGGGAGCCGCCAGGAGCGCAGGGCCCCGTCGGGGGTCCTGGAGGGGCGGCCCGGCCTGGGGGCCACGCCCACTGTGGCCGCAGCCCAGGCCTTTTTCCTGGAATCCTACACAAAAACATTAGAAAGATACACAGTCTATAGTAAATACTCACAAATGATTGTTGCTGCTGTGCTCACTATTCTATTAAAGGTGTAAAATCCACAAAACACTTTAAGTTCAAAATTAAATATGAATTTTTACCTTTCTAATTATGTCTCTGATATTCACAGTTGTGGTTAATGAATCAGAGACTGTGGCATCACTAGTTAAAAATGAGCTTGTTAAAAAAATAGAACTCAGGCCCACCGGACCTACTGAATCACAATCTGCACGTTTACAATCTCCCCAGTGTACTCGTGTACCCATGAATAGTTGAAAGGTACATTTCTACCTCGACAGGTCTTTTCTCTATGAGAAATACACACATTTTATCCAGTTTGATATAAATAAAACACTCAAAAATGCATATGCCTGTGTTGAAACCATCATTTTATCATTTCTTTTCCAGACAAGTATAGTCTCTATACTGGTTTTGTGGATCACATGCCATACTCTTTTCTTGTAGTTAGAAATAAGGTAGAGAAAGTTACTTTGTAAAAAATATATATATATGTATTAGTGGAGAATTGAAGACACTCTTCTAAATTAAAACCTTCCCTTAACTTGCTGTTTTCTTCTTGGGTCATATTATGAACTCTTCCAGTGGCCACATGGCATGTGTACGTTGAATTTCAGGGACTGCTGACATCCCAGGATGTGGCCATAGATTTCTGTCAAGAGGAGTGAGAATGCCTGGAGCAAGATCAACGGGAATTGTACAGGGATGTGATGTTAGACAAGTATAGGAACCTGCTGTCCTTGGGTGAGGATACCTTCCTTCCAGAATTCCTTATCCAACCACAGGGTTTGGAGTCCTTCATTTGTAGAATGTCTCCTGGAATCTTCTGCTTCCTACAATAGGGTTTCAGATTGCAACGTTTCAGGAAAGATTGGGAGTTTGTGGGTATAATTTTTCTTATTCTTTTAAAATTGCAGCCTCCCTTTTAATATACTTTGTAACTGCTTGGGATGTGTCTATATGAACTGTGTACTATATGCTTCTGTTATAGTCCTTACAATATTTTATTGTCTTATTTTCTCTAACAATTTTCCATGGATTCTTTGGGCTTAAGGTATATTAAAAGGGAGACTGCGAATCTGGGACTTCCCTGGTGAGGCAGTGATTAAGAATTCGCCTGCCAATGCAGGGGACCCGGTTCGATCCCCTGTCCGGGAAGATCTCACGTGCCACGGAACAACTAAGCCAGTGGGCCACAACTACTGAGTCTGCACGCCGCAACTACTGAAGCCGGTGTGTCTTGAGCCCGTGCGCCATTTATCTTTTGGAGAATAAAACCACTTCTGAGTGATTAAAATTTAGGCCAGCTAGTCAAAATGCTTTATCACCTGTTCTTCTAAAACACTGGTCAATGGAACAAGTTTTACTAGGGATAACAGTGTAATTGTATTCTGGAGTTCATATGGGCAATATGGTTTATGACCTTGATGCTGGATCACGACCTTTCAACGGTATAACTGCTATTAATTGTCTGTTTGTTCAACGATTAAAGTCTCACGTGATCTGAGTTCAGACTGGAGTCATCCTGGTTGGTTTCTGTCTATTGCAGATTTCTTCCAGTATGAAAGGACAAGAGCAATACGGCTTACTTTACAAAATGTCTTCAAACTAAATGATGATATAATCTACATTCAATTAATTTATACATACCCTACTGTAGAACAGGGTTCGTTATGCTGGCAGTGCCCGGTAATTATGTAAAACTGAAACTTTTTCTGCACTGGTTCAAGTCCTCTTCCTAAGAATATGTTTATAATCAGCATTCTTTCACAAATTACCCAATTTAATTCACCATAGCATTCCTCATATTAACTAAATGGAAAATCCTAGGCTATATACAAATCCAGAAAGGGCCAAAAATCATCAGCCCCCATGGATGATTACAACCCATTGCTGAGGCATTCAAATTACTTATTAAAGAACCACTATGTCCATCAACATCATCAATTTATATATTATTGCCCCAATGCTAGCCTTAACCTTGGCTCTCACAACATGAATTCCTCTTCCCATATCTTATCCACTAATTAGTATAAATGTAGGCATATTATTTCTATTAGCCACATCACACCTAGCCATTTATTCCATCCTCAGATCTGGATGAACTTCACATTCAAAATACTCACTCACTGGAGCTCTAGGAACAATAGCGCAGACGATCATCTCATATCAAGTAATGTAGCAGTTATTCTATTCTCAGTCTTACTGGTAAATGGATCATTTACACTTTCAACAGTAATTATTACACAAGAACACCTAGGACTAATTTTCTCCTGACCCCTACCCAGTATTTGATTATCTCCGCAGTAGCAGAAATCCAGTGAAGCCCCACTTGATTTAACGGAAGTAGAATCAAAACCTGTACATGTCTTCAATGTAGAAAATGTAGCAGGCCCATTCACCCCGTCCTTTCTAGAGAATATGTCAATTTCCCTATAATAATCATTTCCACAGCAATCTATTTTTGGGAGCATTCGACAATCCCTAGGTGCCAGAATTATAGATTCTTTCATCTTGTAAATATAGTTTTTTTTAAAAAATAATTTTTATACTTTTACCACCTTTAAACAAAATGTACTCCATTGCTGTGGAATATTCCTTCATAGGAGCGTGCATGGTTCATTTCTGCATCCGTCTGTGATGGCCTTCAGGTTCCTTCAGGTTTGGCTCCTGTGGCTGCAAGTCCATGTCCGTGTGTCCTGGTGCAGGGCTGCTGGGTTTGTGTTCAACTGGGAGGAGCACTGTGGGTCTCTGTGCACGGACTTTGCTATCTGAGGCCCGATTGCTTCAGAAGTGGTTGCATCTCCCCGTTGCGTACCAGGCTTTCCATTGCTCCACATCCTGCTGATATTTGATACTATGTCTTTCATGTCTGCCATTCTGGTAGGTGTATGCACAGTATTTTGCTTATGGCTTTAATCCCTCTGTTGTTAGTGAAGTTGTGCATCTTGTGGTATTCATGGACTACTTTCTGTTGTTTTTTAAAAAGTTTTAAAAATTGTGGTCTGGTACACATAACATAAAATGTACTATCTTAACCATTTTTAAGTGCACATTTCAGGGTCAGGAAGTAATTCACACTGTTGTGCAAACCTGACCACCATCATCCTCCAGAACTTTTTCATCTTGCAAAATTGAAACAGTCTCCATTAAACACTCACTCCCCATGGTCCCTCCCTCAGCCTCTGGCACTCAACATCCTACTTTATGTCTCTATATTTCCGACTGCTCCAGGGGCCTTGTATGAGTGGATCAAGCACTGTTTGTTTTTTTGTGTCTAGCTTACATCACTGAGCATAATGCCCACAAGGTTCATCCCTGCTGCATCCTGTGTCAGAATTGACTTCCTTTTTAGGCTGAATAGCATTCCCTTGTATTGATGGACCGTGTTTTTCTTCTCCATTCATCCATTAGTGGACACATGTAATAGCTACATTCATTTCTACTGTCATAATATTTGTGGAATAAAATCAGAAAGTCCTATGAATCAAAAGTCATTTGCCATTAACTTTTTTCTTAAACTTTTTGTTGTGGAAAACATCAAGGCTAAGAAAAGGGAAAAATACATGTCAGCTTCACTTGTGTTCAGGAATTAATGCTTTACGGATTCACTTTATTCCCTGTGTGTGTGCTATGCGTGTGCGTGTGCCTGTTTGCATACATATGCTGTGCATGTGCATAGGTATGTGAACTTGCACACATTAGTGTGTGCATGGGCATATGGGTGCATGTGTGTTCACATGCTAGTGTGTGAATATATTTGTGCTGTGCACGTGCATATGTTTGTGTGTGTGCTGTGCCTGCCTGTGTGCACACCTGTGTGTTTGCTGGAACCACTTGCAAGTTGGCTGCAGACTGAATTGTGCCCCAGATATATCCGCACGCAGCTGCTCTAACAATCCTGCGTAGCCACGTAAAGGTCACAGATCTCAGGGATTTAAATGGATCGAGCAGGATATCCTGACACAGAGTTTGTCTTCCAATGACTGTCACTGTCTCAGTAACATCCTTCACACCTTCTTTAAGCCCCATTCAGGGTCCAGTTTAGACTCCCATTACATTCAGTCACTTGTCCCAGGTCCCCTAAAGCAACAATGTCACCGTTGGAGAGCCCGGCCAAGGCTGGGGGTGCCCCTCCCGTTGGCCTGGCCTCCAGGCCCTGCCCTTGGCTCCTGTTTCCTCATATCTCAGCCAGGCCCCGACTTGGATGGGGCCGCCACCTCTTTCCTCACAGGGTCCCATCGCCCAGTCAAGGGGGTTCATTCTCCCCAAACACAGCATCAGGAGTCGGGGGCTGACAGTCCCCACTGGGTCTCCTTCATGTGAGACCCTGTGCTGTTGAAAGAGCAGGCACCCTGCCCTCGGGGGTGGGGGACTGGGGGGCGACATGCGGCCCACGATGGGCAGGCGGGTCTCCGGGTGGGGCGAGCCAGTGTGCAAGGAGTTCCGCGGTGGGTTCTCCTCTCCAACGGCTTCTGTGCCCCTCCCTCTCCCCGTGCCTCCCCTCGAAGACAGCGCGGTGCCGGGACGGGAACCATGGGAGCCGTCAGCCACCGCCCCCTCTACACACACGCACACGCTGCAGGGAAGCAGGACCTGAGTGCAGGGCTCTCAGCGGCCCTGAGCGCCCCGCCCGGAATCGGCCCGCCGAATGGACAGACCGGATCTCCCGGCCCGGACCATGCAGGACTCTCCTGCCTGGGCTTCCAGTGTGGCCGCCTCCTTCTGGAAGCCTGGGAGGCTGGAATCAGGCCACTTCTTGTCTGTCCTGGCATCAGACTGGGCTGCACTCTAAGAAGTTCGTGGCTCGCCCGTGGATCCTGACCATCAGGTGGCCAGAGAAATTGGGAACATTTCTGTTTTGCCTGTTGAAATGTTTAATGACAAAGATTTTGTTCAGTTTACTGATGTGGGTGTCCAAAGATAAGAGACCCATGTGTGTGATCTGTACCTCCTATGAGATCAGCCCTAAGCTAGTTTAAACATGATCAAGTTGTGTCTACATGGTAGATTTAGACCTCTGCATGTCCTGTCTACTGATTATGTTTAGAGCTGACCATGTGTTGTCTACAATAAGAAGATTTAGACCTGACCATGTTCTGTGTACGCTAGGACTATGGGGACCTGGGTAGAGACCCGGCCTGGCCTCAGTACTGGGAAGCTCCGTGCCTGCATCTGAATGTCAGTGCTTAGATGTCTGGGGTCTGGAGCTGAGGTGGGCTTGTCTACGTAACAGCCTCTCTTCTGAGTGTGGTGACCTGGTCCTCCCAAGGGTCAGTGCTATGGTCGGGGCCTTAGTCTTAATCCCTGCAAGGTTCACCTTCCCTGGGGCTCGTGGAGAATCCTCAGGAGGACTACCTGGCAATAATTCCAATTTACCAGCACGTGCATGGTGCATAGGGAAGCAGGTTTAGCTGCTGAATTGATTGCAGGGCACGCAGATCGGGCAAAAGGCCGATGGGTGACAGCTGAGGCTGCTGCTGAGCTCTCCCTCCAGTCTACCGTCCCTACTCAGCAGAGTCCAGAGCTGCCCCTCGGCTTTCAGCCCTGCTGTCCTGTGAGTTTTCTCAACATGTAAGTGAGACGAGAAAGGACTGAGCATGCCAGCACCAGGGTCGTGTGTTCAACTCTAGTATGAAAGCTGTAAAAACAGTTAAAATCACACAGAACCAAAGTGAGAAGAGGAGGACTCCTCTGGGACAAGTGTGGGGAAAGGAGACCCACCTGACACTTTTTCCCATCCCAGGAGGTCCCAGGGACCCAGCTTGTTTCCACATTGGGGAAGCCCTCTGCAGAGCCATGGTGTCCTGACCAAGGGGACGTGTGACCACAGGTGCAGGGTCTGGGGAGGTGAGGTCACCCTGGGACTGTGGACATGTGACCCAGGTGGAGGGGTCTGGGGAGGTGGGTCACCCTGGTGAGTGTGGATGTGTGGCCCCAGGTATAGGGTGAGGGGACTGTGTGGGTCTCACCATACCTGCATGGGTCAGGATCACATGGATGGGGAGACCGCATATGCGCTCTTTGCCTGCAGTGTGTCCTGTCCCCTTTGAGATTTCCAACCTCTGCATTAAGGGTGTTGTCCTGATTAACCTGTGGTTCCTTTTCTTCTCTTCATCTTGTCACAATCATATGAGGTCAGGCATGTTTGAGTGGGTTGCTGCTCTGTGTTCCAGTGAGTGACAACACTTGGTGGTATCGTTTTAAGACTATAGCATATCATGTGTCTAATCTATGGGGGTCACCACTGCCTGGGACCCCCTGGACAGAGGTCAGGTGAGCACAGACTAGCCCCCCCTAAGAATGGTCTCCTACGTGCTCTGTGAGGGTACCGTGATGGCCCCTAAGGTAGGGGACTGTGTCTGGGCCTCCGACATTTGTGATGAAGGGGAGTCGAAATGGAATCTCAATTAACAAGACATTATTTTAAGAATTTATTTTAAGTGAAATAAAACACACGTCACATACCCTTTACCATCATCACCATTTTAAGTGCACGTTTCTGAGGCATCAGATAGATTCACTTTCTCGTGGAGCCATCACCACCATCCCTAGAACTTTTCCTCTTGCAAAACCAAAATTGCACAACCATGAAAGTCTCATTCCCCATTCCCTCCCACTGCCCCTGGCACCGATATCCACTTCAGTCCCTGAGTTGTCGACTCCAGGGCACCCACTGGAGTGCAATCCTGCAGTGTTTGCTGACGGGTCATTTTGGAAGAGCTGACTTTCAGTCTGAAGCCTGTTTGCATCTGAAGAATCTGCCTTTAAGGAGAGGGTGTATGAGGAAGGGGGTGTATGCGGGACAAAGGTGTCCAGGGTGCAGGTGAGCCAGGACCTGACCAGCTGCCTTTTGGGTCCTCTGGTCCCATCTCTTGGTCTGTGCCTCATCTGCATCATCACTGTCCCCGCTGGCACTGCTGGGGTGTTGTTGTCTGAGTGAGATTCCCCTGGTGCCCCTGCTCTCGTCCCCTCCTCCTGCTGGTTGCAGAGGGAACTGCTTGCTGTGTGGTCTCTACTCCTGAGGCACGAAGGACCCTGTAGCATGGACCTGCAGAGTGTGGGGTGTGGTCCCAAGAGCATGGGGCCCACTTAGGACACGACATCGGGGCGTGACAAGTGCTAGGGCTGCCTCATCACTGACAGGGAATGTTGCCCAGATCCTGCTCCAGAGGGCGTGGTGGGTGGCCTGGGACCCTAGAGGCCCCATTCCTATACTGGAGCTTGGAGAGTGCATACCCATGGGCTCCAGATTCACCCCATATCTCAGCCATATCCCTCTGTCCTGTCTTTGAACTCAGGAAAACGAGCTCTCTTGTCCACAACATAGGCCTGGTCCTGTTGATATTAGGATTCTTCAAGTTAGGCGTCCTGGGATAGCAGCTCCTTTTAGGCCTGAGAAGGAACAACTCCGGAGTGTACAACAATTTCAGATGAAACTAATATTCAATGACTATCCCTAACTACTCGGTTGTTGACTTCTATTAGTCATTATTCTCCTGGTTTTAGCTCTGATGTGGGGATTACACAGGAGTCAACATTTAAATCTTCGTAATCTGTGTATTTGTAGCTTCAGTATCATTACTGACCCATAGATTTTTATGGTTTGGGAAGAGTTATTGATTTCATGTATCATGTAAAGGATTCACAATGATGATAGGGCAATTAAGATTACAATAATAGCTAGTAAATTGTTCACATTTTCTCTACCTGTGCATCTATTGTATGCATATGAGTTTAGATATCAATATTAGTGAAATGATATAGAGGACTAGAGAACTTATTTTAAAAATCACTATTAATGTGTGATGAAGAAAATGTAAAAGTTCTTCCATAATCGGTGATGTTGTATCTTGAGAGCCTAGATGAAATTGATATGCCTTAGTGATATACAGGATTTTAGCCTATCATTTAACTTTGACAAAGCTACATCACTTTTTACTTTTATCTCATTTATTGAGGAAGACATAATTGTTATGGTGTTGGCTTGAAACTGGTTGAAAAGGACTTGAGTCCTTCCTTATTTTACATTTACATAGGTAGGATCTTGAAACATAGGATATGGTGGAGGACATCCGTGTAACCATTCTAGGTTAGGAGTAGCAATTTCCACTACTAAGACTTCTTGTTTAGACACAAATGCTTTTCAAAGTATGAAGATTATTACCATTACCACTGCTAATGAGATGAATGAGCCTAAAGACAAAATATTTCATGTTGTGTGTGCCTCAGGGTACTCAGACTAACGTAGTGACATCCCTGAGAGGCCACGAAAGTGCTGCAGGAAGTCATATTTACTACTACAAATATACTTGTGAAGTGAATTTTTGCTCATGCTGAGTTAACTCTATAACCTGAGAATAGTGGGAATCAGTGTAGGAAGCCTCCTATAATAGTGAAGACTGCTCCCATGGACATTAGGTCATGGAAGTGTGCTACTACATAGTCTGTATCCTGGAGGACAATGTCTGGGGATGATTTGGCTAAGATGATTCCTGTCCAACCACCTACTGTAAAAAGAAAAACTAAAGCCTAAAACTCATAATATAGTGGGAGGTCATATAGTATTACCTCCGTGAACAGTTGCTAACCAGGGACTTCCCTGGTGACGCAGTGGTTAAGAATTCGCCTGCCAATGCAGGGGACACGGGTTCGAGCCCTTGTCTGGGAAGATTCCACATGCCGCGGAGCAAAAAGCCCGTGTGCCACAACTACTGAGCCTGTCCTCTAGAGCCCGCAAGCCACAACTACTGAAGCCCACGCGCCTAGAGGCCGTGCTCTGCAACAAGAGAAGCCACTGCAATGAAAGGGCCGCACACCGCAACGAAGAGTAGCTGCCGCTCACCGCAACCAGAGAAAGCCCATGCGCAGCAACCAAGACCCAACTCAGCCAAAAAAAAAAAAGAAAAGAAAAGAAAAAGAAAAATTAAGTAAAGAGTTTCTAATCAGCTAGATACTTTTACTCCTGTAGGGATAGAAGTAATTACGGTAGCTGATGCAAAGTATGCTCCTGAGTCCACAGCTATCCCTAAGGTAAACATATGATGGGCCCACAAGAGAACTCCTAAAAAACCAGTGGACGTGACTCATACTATTCCCAGATAGCTGAGAGGCAATTTTTGTCCTAAATAGTATGTAATGATATGTTAGTTTATAACAAACCCTGTTAGGCCATGAATACAGACTTCAGGGTGAGCAAAGTATCAAAAGAGGTGTTGGTATAGGATTCGGTCTCCTCCTGCAGGGTCAAAGAAAGTAGTGTTTAGATTTCTATCTCTTAACAGCATGGCAATTCTGGCTGCTTGGACTGAGATTGGTAATTATAGTAATATGGCTATAGTTGGGGAAGATTAAACAAATAATGGTGTTTGGTATTGGGATATGACTGCTGGTTTTGTATTAAAGACTATAGTAATAAAAGTAATAATACCAAGAATTGAGGAGACACCTGCTAAATGTAAGGAGAAAAGAGTTAGGTCGACAGAGGCTACTGCATGGGCCAGATTGCAGGCTAGAGCTGAATACACGGTTCCACTGGTACCAGAACCAGCTTCTACTATTGGTGATATGAGTAAGAGTAAGAATGATGGGGGAAGTAGTCAAAAGTTTATATGATTTATTGGGGGAAATGCTACTTCAGGTGTCCGAGTTATTAGTGGCCCAAGTCAGTTTTCAAAGCCTGCAATCATAACGGGTACAGCTATAAAGAAAATTATTACAAGTGCAGGGACTGTTATGACAACCTTACAGATCTGGGCATCTCCAAGTAGCGGTCCAGGTCAGCATAGCTCAGCCTGGATTAATATAATTAAGGTGCTGCCTGCTACTCCAGCTCAAGCACCAAATACTGAATATAAAATGCCGATATCTTTGTGATTTGTTGAAAATAATCAGCAGTGTATGAACAGAGGTAAAATGACTGAGTTAGCATTAGACTGTAAATCTAAAGACAGAGATTGAGCCCTCTTTCTGGCAAACCCTGTGGTGAATCAACAAATTGAATTGTAACTTCAGAGAAGCAGCTTCAATTCTGCCAGTGATTTTCCTGCCTTTTTTTTTTTCTTTTTTTCTATCTCAAATGAAGGAGAAGTAGACTGAAGCCAGTTGACTAGAGGATTTGCCTGTTAACTAAAGTTTCCTGGGGTTAAAACTCATCAATCTCGTAAAGATTTGGCTTCAATACAGTGTTTGCTTTACATTCAATTGATGTAGAATAAAGTCTTGCAATCCTTATTTTTAGGAATTAAGTAAATTTCACTTGTTTAGGTTTTTGAAAGCTCTTGGTCTGAACTAACCTAAATTCCTAGTACAGCACCGATAGAATGGGTGTTGTGTCTAGTAATCGTGTGGGTATTATGATTGGTAATGATAGGAAGGTTATTGCTTTGTATGTTCAAATTGTTTTGTGTTTGTGTTGTTTAATGAAGGGAATATAGTTAGTGATGTGGAGTATGTTAGCTGCAAGTAGACATATATGCTGAGGACTGCTATGATGGCTATTAGTGTTGGTAGAATGATGTTGTCGTTTTGTTATCTCTTGGATAATTATTCATTTGGGTAGAAAGCCTGATAGTGAT